>NC_091296.1:72184016-72244016 GCF_038502225.1 Cherax quadricarinatus | reverse complement strand
TCCTGATCATGGGTGACTTTAACCACAAGGAGATCGATTGGGAGAACTTGGAGCCACATGGGAGCCAAGATACATGGAGGGCTAAGATGATGGAGGTGGTACTGGAAAACTTCATGTACCAACACGTAAGGGACACTACAAGAGAGAGAAGAGAGGATGAACCAGCAAGACTGGACTTAGTATTCACCTTGAGCAGTGCAGATATTGAGGACATCACATATGAAAGACCCCTTGGGGCCAGCGATCATGTGGTTTTAAGCTTCGAATACACAGTAGAGCTACAAGTGGAGGGAGAAGCAGGAAGGCCAGGACGAATGAAGCCAAACTACAAGAAAGGGGACTACACGGGAATGAGGAACTTCCTGAATGGGGTTCAGTGGGACAGAGAACTGGCAGGGAAGCCAGTTAATGAGATGATGGAATAAGTAGCAACAATATGCAAGGAGGCTGAGGAGAGGTTTGTACCCATGGGTAACAGGAATAATGAAAAAGCCAGGATGAGCCCATGGTTCACCCAAAGGTGCAGAGAGGCAAAAACCAAGTGTGCTAGGGAATGGAAGAAATATAGAAGGCAAAGGACCCAGGAGAATAAGGAGAACAGTCGTAGAGCCAGAAACGAATATGCACAGATAAGAAGGGACGCCCAACGACAACATGAAAACGACATAGCAGCGAAAGCCAAATCTGACCCGAAACTGTTATACAGCCACATCAGGAGGAAAACAACAGTCAAGGACCAGGTAATCAGGCTAAGGAAGGAAGGAGGAGAGACGACAAGAAATGACCGTGAAGTATGTGAGGAACTCAACAAGAGACTCAAAGAAGTGTTCACAGAGGAGACAGAAGGGGCTCCAGAAAGACGGAGAGGTGGGTCACACCACCAAATGCTGGACACAGTGCACACAACCGAGGAAGAAGTGAAGAGGCTTCTGAGTGAGCTAGATACCTCAAAGGCAATGGGGCCAGATAACATCTCCCCATGGATCCTGAGAGAGGGAGCAGAGGCACTATGTGTACCCCTAACAACAATATTCAATACATCTATCGAAACAGGGAGATTGCCTGAGGCATGGAAGACAGCAAATCTTTAAAAAAGGAGACAGACATGAAGCACTAAACTACAGACCAGTGTCACTGACATGTATAGTATGCAAAATCATGGAGAAGATTATCAGAAGAGTGGTGGAACACCTAGAAAGGAATGATCTCATCAACAGCAGCCAACATGGTTTCAGGGACGGGAAATCCTGTGTCACAAACCTACTGGAGTTTTATGACATGGTGACAGCAGTAAGACAAACGAAAAAGTCACTATAAGAAATGAAACCTGTAAATTGTGGGGTTTCATAAGGTACAATATTGGTTCCCATACTGCTGCTGTCGTTTATAAAAATCCTGGTTACATCAATTACCTCCGACTTATTCTTCCTTAAGAACGATAACAAAAATAACTAGAAGACTATAAACTGATGATGAAATGCACCAAGAAATCCCAGATACTCTTCAGGAATGGTCAGCTAAATGGTTACTGAAATTTAGCCCTAGTAAAGTAAACTTAAGAAGATGGAAGACGGAAAAAGGAGGCCGAAAACAGAGTATTATTATGAGGGAGGGAACTCGCAGACACAGTTAAGGAGAACCACCCTGCAATAACCATGACTTCCGGTAACACAAATTAGGGAGTACCAGGTCAAGCATACACACACACACACGAAGACATGTGCACACACGCAAACACAGACATACACACAAATGCAGACACGCACATATGCACACACATCATCATGTAACACGTCAGGAAACACTTGTTCTGTTTCCTGATGGACAAAATTCCACCATCATACACAGAAACATGCACACATACACACACACGTTCTTGCACTCAACCACAGCCAAAAATGATATTACGGTCAGTACTTTAATGAGACTCATTATTACAACACAGGCTGAGGTGAGTGTGTTGGTTTCTCACGCACTCTACCATCACAGGCTGAGGTGAGTGTGTTGATCTCTGACGCACTCTACCATCACAGGCTGAGGTTCGTGTGTTGGTCTCTGACGCACTTTACCATCACAGGCTGAAGTAAGTGTGTTGGTCTCTGACGCACTCTACCATCATAACAACGTCGACCCTTGCTTTATGACACTGCTACCCCACACATCCTGGGGGCAGGGGGTTGGAATGGTGCATGTATATGTTCACGTATATGTAATTGCAGAGGTAGACTCTCATTTCCTGGTTCTACCTCTTCGCTATCCGTTACTGGTTCACTCCTTGTGTGAGATATTACTTTATAAGGTATATTGCACTTAATGTTGACACTTGATGCACACCCCACAATAGGCCAGACACATATTGTATACAGTATCCTGAATGACTCTTTGCTGAGATTCTTGACAGATAATTTTAGTTTGCCAGATTGTTGCGGCGATATATTAGGTACTGTGCTCACCCCGAGGTCCTCCTGTGTCCCCCCCCCCGAGCCTGTATTCCATTTCTGGTCTTCTTAGCTTTTACCCACTTTTGATGATCCTGTATTTGCTGGGGTTGAACTCCAATAAACACCTGTCAAACCAATCATAAAGTTTGATCATAGCGTTTCCTTCTACTCTTCTGTTTTTCATTTTCTCGTTAGTTTTATATCTACGAACAGGGATACATCAGACTATCTCCTCCAGCATGTCACACTTGTTCATTTTGACACTTCTTTCTGAACAGTTATTATTGGCTTCCTATTAGGAATTCCTTGATTCGTTGCAATGTCTTTCCTGTTTTTCCTGCCTACTCCTCTAGCGTCTCCATGAATTTTCTGTAGTACCGAGTCCAAAAGTATAGTCCACTCATCTCTCCCTCTCTCTCTCTCTCTCTCTCTCTCTCTCTCTCTCTCTCTCTCTCTCTCTCTCTCTCTCTCTCTCTCTCTGTCTCTGTCTCTGTCTCTGTCTCTGTCTCTCTCTCTCTCTCTCTCTCTCTCTCTCTCTCTCTCTCTCTCTCTCTCTCTCTCTCTCTCTCTTGTCTCGCTTGTTATCTCGACACAGAATTCAATGGGGAAAAGCTGGAATTTCCTTAAAATATGTTTGAGAAACCTCTAAAAAAACGAGAAAATACTGGAAAATATCAAGGTATTATCCTCTCTAAAACTGATCTTTTTTTTTACTAGGAACTCGGTCCTCCGCCAGTTTTTTCCTAACTATCCTTAACATTATGCATGTCAACGACACTGACTTGCCCAGTAATATTACCTGTTTATCCTCTGGCAGTTTTGTTTTGTATCAAAATGACTTTGAAAATTTCACTAAGCGGCTCACACAGTGCTCCTGTTCCCTCTTTCTAGAACCACAGAGAAATATTAATTGGTACTATTACCTTCGAGGTATCTAAATCATTCAGCACTTTCTTGTATTATGTGTATTCTGTCAAGTACTCGTTCATCTACTCCTCTTTGATTCTGTTGGTCTACTCTTTGATTCTCTTAGTTTACTCTTTGATTCTGTTGGTCTCCTCTTTGATTCTCTGGCAATGTCTCTATTTCCTCCAAAAATACCTCTTAAATCTTGTTTATTTCCTCGCAGACTTCCTATCTTATAAGCTCTCCTTCCTTCTCCAGTCTCATTAACTGGTTCTTTACTATGTCTTCCTTGTGATATGACTGTATAACACTCCTGGTTCATATTTAACTCTCGATGCTCTGTCATGCTCAACCCCCCACTCAGTCTCTTCCTTACCCGTCAGTATTTGTTTCTGGTTCCTATTTCCGCTCCTACGTTTTCTGCTGTTATTTGCTTCACACAGTTTTTCCATGTTCTTGTGCTTTTCAGCTCTTGCTTGTCAGCAGGTCTGGGTGACCCATGGGATATCTTTGTTCTCACTATGGCTCTTTCTGCCCCTGGGTATGAGTTTCTCCTCCACCTCCGGGCACTTTCCAACTACAACTTTATTTCACATGCTATCTTTACTTCCAGTTCCCTTTTCCATTGAGTCCGGGAGTTCCCTGATATTTGTTCAGTCTCCTCTTTTGAAGTCTGGTTTCTTCCTTCTAGTGCAATGTTTATCTCAGTATTTATTCCACAATTTATTCAGAACTGGGGTCTCTCGTCCCTCTTCAGCTACGTCAGATTGGCTTATCAATCCTTTCTGTCTGACTGTATTCCTGACATATCGACACAAATGTTTCCCACCACCATCTACATCATACCCCTTCACGTTTTTTGTCCCCCATGTGGATCCCAAATATCCCAGTATATTTACTTGTGGACAAAACTGAGAGAGAAAGAGAGAAGGGTGAGTACTTGTCCAAGATAGAGGGGTGATGGCACACGGGTGCCACTGACGAGGGGAAGACTAGGGAGAGAAGAAAAGAGGGGAGAGACAACGTTAATACACATGATAACGGGCCACACAGACCCAGCAGCGCTCCCACCCACTGGAACGACACACAGCTGCAAGAGGAGGGGAGAGAAGCCAGTGGAGGGGGCAATAAGAACCAACAAGAGGGAACGGGACGGGGAAGAGGGGACACGAGGGGACGTGAGAGGAAAAAGGGGAATGCAGGGAGAAGTGAGGCGGCAGTAAAGAAACATAAATAATTCGAATAAAAACAAAGAGCAATGAAAACTGATTCGCTACACATTCACTGTTGTTGCTATTTGAAATGTCAAGTTGATTTATACCATTAATACGATGGTGAGGGGAGGGAAAGTAAGGGAAGGTACGGAAAGGGGAGGTATAGGGAAGGAGCAAATGGGAGGGAAGAGGAGGGATGGTGAGGGACGAGAAGGTAAGGGAAGGGAGATGAAAAAAAATGATTCAAATGAAAGCAACGAACGCAGGACCTCCAGCCCGGGCACCCTCCCTCCCTCCCTCCCTTCTGTTCATACGACGCCACTGACGTCTCCAGAATTAATTTACTCCCAGGCAGGACTCCCTCCCTCCCCTTTTCTTTTTTATTGCAGATTTATTATTATTAATATTAATATTATTATCATCATCATCATCACTTAGATATGCGCTTTCCTGTGTATACCTAAGTGATGGTTACTGCTCAGTTATTCTAGTAGAGAGACTTGCAATGTCACCTACGTAAACTAACTCACAACACAATTGTTGCTAGTATCTGGCAAACTTCTGGCGCTTATGCTGGACGATTTACTTTTGTTTAGCAACAATTCCTTATTTAATTGGGATGGTAGATGGTCACCTCAATGAACTACTGCTGTGTTTTTCGTTCCCTGGGAATCATTGGTTGCTGCAGAGGTCCACTACCGTAAGTCTTGTTATAGAAACTAGACAAGATAAGAGGCAGTAAGAAGCACAGTAACTAAGCTTGATGAGTTGGTGTAACATACCAGGAAGCTAAACACTGTCTTCTTGCTAGCGTTTCTTTCACATGTTTTGTTTGAATTTTGAAGTGAGTTTTGTTAGTTATAGTGAGTGCACCTTGGATACACCAATCAGGATGGTCTCTGAACCTGAGTAACTGAGCAAACACAATCAGACAAATATGAAGAGGAAAATTCCGCTATTTTCCAGCGGATGAAATACTGTAACTCCACCTTATATAAGTGTTAAGATCCTGAGATAATACACAGAATGGAAGATCAGTCCAAAAGACAGACACTGGAAGCTGTGTTCATACATCAAACACACGACTTCAATATTTTAAAATAGCAACTCCAACTAGACATAATTACGAAGTTCACCATGAAAAAGTAAACACCGTACCAAGTTTAATAAGAAACGAACCAACTACTTGATAAGTCTCTTAACCCCTCAGCGAGATGTCTATAACTTTCAATTTTTCTTTATATTTTATCTCTGAATGATCTGACAAGGCAGGTGAAATTGCAGACCTAGAGAATGCACAGAGAACCTTTACTGCACATATAAATTCCATCAAACACTTTAACTACTGGGAACGCTTTGAAGCACTTGATTTGTACTCACTGATGCGCAGGCGAGAGAGATACATCATAATCTACACCTGGAAAATCCTAGAGTGACTGGTCCCTAATTTGCACACAGAAATCACTTCCTATGAAAGCAAAAGACTTGGCAGGCGATGCAACATACCCCCAGTGAAAAGTAGGGGCGCCATTAGTACACTAAGACAAAGCAGAATAAGTGTCCGGGGTCCAAGACTGTTCAACAGCCTCCCACCAGACATAAGGGAAATTACCAACAGACCCCTTGTTGTCTTCAAGAGGGAGCTGGACAGATACCTAAAGTCGGTGCCGGATCAGCTGGGCTGTGGTTCGTACGTTAGACTACGTGCAGTCAGCAATAACAGCCTCGTTGATCAGGCCCTAATCCCCCGGGAGGCCTGGTCATGGACCGGGCCGCGGGAGCGTTGATCCCCGGAATACCCTCCAGGTAGACTCCAGGTAGGTAGCCCCTAATCCACGACCAGAACTGACGCCCACCTCGCCCGCTACAAAGTCAACACTATAAAATCAAGTGATTTTCTCTGTAATTCTGCTGACGAACACCGCAAACCAAGAACAAAGTACATATATCAATTGTCTTTACCTACATGTGGACTCCCTTCTACCATTGATGAATGTTTACGACACTTCGATGTTCCACCATTTCTACATTAATATATATATATATATATATATATATATATATATATATATATATATATATGTGTGTTTGTGTGTATGTGTGTGTGTGTGTGTGTGTATGTGTGTGTGTATGTGTGTGTGTGTGTGTATGTGTGTATGTGTGTGTGTACTCACCTATTTGTACTCACCTATTTGTGGTTGCAGGGGTCGAGTCTTAGCTCCTGGCCCCGCCTCTTCACCGGTTGCTACTGGGCTGTGTGTATGTGTGTGTGTGTGTGTGTGTGTGTGTATGTGTGTGTGTGTGTGTGTGTGTGTGTGTGTGTGTGTGTGTGTGTGTGTGTGTGTGTGCGTGTGTGCGTGTGTGTATGTATGTGTGTGTGTGTGTGTGTGTGTGTGTGTGTGTGTGTGTGTGTGTGTGTGTGTGTGTGTGTGTGTGTGTGTGTGTGTGTGTGTGTGATCATTTTCAGCTATAATTTACAGATATCTAGTATCTATAATCCAGTACCCATCAGTATATATAACTTGAAGGGACTCCATACTTCGTCAGAATCACCAGGATACGACTGGCTAGCAGCACGACACCAGTTGTCCAATCACAGCACAGGGATTTGGGAGATGTCCAGTCTTGATCCGCTGGCAGAATATTTAAAGCCACACACACCAACAAAGTGGACCTAGTAGCGACTAGTGAAGGGGAGGGGCCAGGAGCTATGAATCGACCTCTGCAACCACAATTAGGTGAGTGCACACACAGCACAAGCTCGGTAAGTATAATAAAGAGGTGTTATCTTAACCACACAGTTAACCAAGCAAGCAACCAGGTTGAGCGCTGTGTACGTACCTAGAACAGAAGCCAGCTGACCTGCCCTCACCAGCTGGTGAGGGCAAAGCTGAAGGAAACTATGAGTAGGAAGTGGATACATCTTAAAAAGAAGAAGATGAAGAAGAATGAAGAAACTACTATAAAGACTTATCAATTATTATGTTACAGTGCGGGAGAAATGTGGTTCAGCCATCGGGAAGACACGACGAGTCACTAACCGAAAGTTGTAGTAGATCATTCTCAGATTTATAGATAAACCCCCTTCCTACCACAAGACTCTCACCACAAGACTCTCACCACAAGACTCACCACAAGACTCTCACCACAAGACTCTCACCACAAGACTCTCACCACAAGACTCTCACCACAAGACTCTCACCACAAGACTCTCACCACAAGACTCTCACCACAAGACTCTCACCACAAGACTATCACCACAAGACTCTCACCACAAGACTCTCACCACAAGACTCTCACCACAAGACTCTCACCACAAGACTCTCACCACAAGACTCTCACCACAAGACTCTCACCACAAGACTCACCACAAGACTCTCACCACAAGACTCTCACCACAAGACTCTCACCACAAGACTCTCACCACAAGACCCTCACCACAAGACTCTCACCACAAGACTCTCACCACAAGACTCTCACCACAAGACTCTCACCACAAGACTCTCACCACAAGACTCTCACCACAAGACTCTCACCACAAGACCCTCACCACAAGACTCTCACCACAAGACTCTCACCACAAGACTCTCACCACAAGACTCTCACCACAAGACTCTCACCACAAGACTCTCACCACAAGACTCTCACCACAAGACTCTCACCACAAGACTCTCACCACAAGACTCTCGCCACAAGACTCTCACCACAAGACTCTCACCACAAGACTCTCACCACAAGACTCTCACCACAAGACTCTCACCACAAGACTCACCACAAGACTCTCACCACAAGACTCTCACCACAAGACTCTCACCACAAGACTCTCACCACAAGACCCTCACCACAAGACCCTCACCCCAAGACCCTCACCACAAGACCCTCACCACAAGACTCTCACCACAAGACTCTCACCACAAGACTCTCACCACAAGACCCTCACCACAAGACTCTCACCACAAGACTCTCACCACAAGACTCACCACAAGACTCTCACCACAAGACTCTCACCACAAGACTCTCACCACAAGACTCTCACCACAAGACTCTCACCACAAGACTCTCACCACAAGACTCACCACAAGACTCTCACCACAAGACTCTCACCACAAGACTCTCACCACAAGACTCTCACCACAAGACTCTCACCACAAGACTCACCACAAGACTCTCACCACAAGACTCTCACCACAAGATCCTCACCACAAGACCCTCACCACAAGACTCTCACCACAAGACTCTCACCACAAGACTCTCACCACAAGACTCACCACAAGACTCACCACAAGACTCTCACCACAAGACTCTCACCACAAGACTCTCACCACAAGACTCTCACCACAAGACCCTCACCACAAGACTCTCACCACAAGACTCTCACCACAAGACTCTCACCACAAGACTCTCACCACAAGACTCTCACCACAAGACTCTCACCACAAGACTCTCACCACAAGACTCTCACCACAAGACTCTCACCACAAGACTCTCACCACAAGACTCTCACCACAAGACTCTCACCACAAGACTCACCACAAGACTCTCACCACAAGACTCTCACCACAAGACCCTCACCACAAGACTCTCACCACAAGACTCTCACCACAAGACTCACCACAACTCACCACAAGACTCTCACCACAAGACTCTCACCACAAGACTCTCACCACAAGACTCTCACCACAAGACTCTCACCACAAGACTCACCACAAGACTCTCACCACAAGACTCTCACCACAAGACTCTCACCACAAGACTCACCACAAGACTCTCACCACAAGACTCTCACCACAAGATCCTCACCACAAGACCCTCACCACAAGACTCTCACCACAAGACTCTCACCACAAGACTCTCACCACAAGACTCACCACAAGACTCACCACAAGACTCACCACAAGACTCTCACCACAAGACTCTCACCACAAGACTCTCACCACAAGACCCTCACCACAAGACTCTCACCACAAGACTCTCACCACAAGACTCACCACAAGACTCTCACCACAAGATCCTCACCACAAGACCCTCACCACAAGACTCTCACCACAAGACTCTCACCACAAGACTCTCACCACAAGACTCTCACCACAAGACTCTCACCACAAGACTCTCACCACAAGACTCACCACAAGACTCTCACCACAAGACTCTCACCACAAGACTCTCACCACAAGACTCTCACCACAAGACTCACCACAAGACTCTCACCACAAGACTCTCACCACAAGATCCTCACCACAAGACCCTCACCACAAGACTCTCACCACAAGACTCTCACCACAAGACTCTCACCACAAGACTCTCACCACAAGACTCTCACCACAAGACTCTCACCACAAGACTCTCACCACAAGACCCTCACCACAAGACTCTCACCACAAGACTCTCACCACAAGACTCTCACCACAAGACTCACCACAAGACTCTCACCACAAGACTCTCACCACAAGACTCTCACCACAAGACTCTCACCACAAGACTCTCACCACAAGACTCACCACAAGACTCTCACCACAAGACTCTCACCACAAGACTCTCACCACAAGACTCTCACCACAAGACTCTCACCACAAGACTCACCACAAGACTCTCACCACAAGACTCTCACCACAAGACTCTCACCACAAGACTCTCACCACAAGACTCTCACCACAAGACTCACCACAAGACTCTCACCACAAGACTCACCACAAGACTCTCACCACAAGACTCTCACCACAAGACTCTCACCACAAGACTCTCACCACAAGACCCTCACCACAAGACTCACCACAAGACTCTCACCACAAGACTCTCACCACAAGACTCTCACCACAAGACTCTCACCACAAGACTCACCACAAGACTCTCACCACAAGACTCACCACAAGACTCTCACCACAAGACTCTCACCACAAGACTCACCACAAGACTCTCACCACAAGACTCTCACCACAAGACCCTCACCACAAGACTCTCACCACAAGACTCTCACCACAAGACCTTCACCACAAGACTCTCACCACAAGACTCTCACCACAAGACTCTCACCACAAGACACTCACCACAAGACTCTCACCACAAGACTCTCACCACAAGATCCTCACCACAAGACCCTCACCACAAGACTCTCACCACAAGACTCTCACCACAAGACTCTCACCACAAGACCCTCACCACAAGACTCTCACCACAAGACTCTCACCACAAGACCCTCACCACAAGACTCTCACCACAAGACTCTCACCACAAGACTCTCACCACAAGACCCTCACCACAAGACTCTCACCACAAGACCCTCACCACAAGACTCTCACCACAAGACTCTCACCACAAGACTCTCACCACAAGACCCTCACCACAAGACACTCACCACAAGACTCTCACCACAAGACTCTCACCACAAGACTCTCACCACAAGACCCTCACCACAAGATCCTCACCACAAGACTCTCACCACAAGACTCTCACCACAAGACTCTCACCACAAGACCCTCACCACAAGACTCTCACCACAAGACTCTCACCACAAGACCCTCACCACAAGACTCTCACCACGAGACCCTCACCACAAGACTCTCACCACAAGACTCTCACCACAAGACTCTCACCACAAGACTCTCACCACAAGACTCTCACCACAAGACTCTCACCACAAGACCCTCACCACAAGACTCTCATCACAAGACTCTCACCACAAGACTCTCACCACAAGACACTCACCACAAGACTCTCACCACAAGACCCTCACCACAAGACTCACCACAAGACCCTCACCACAAGACTCACCACAAGACCCTCACCACAAGACCCTCACCACAAGACTCACCACAAGACTCTCACCACAAGACTCACCACAAGACCCTCACCACAAGACTCTCACCACAAGACCCTCACCACAAGACTCTCACAACAAGACTCTCACCACAAGACTCTCACCACAAGACCCTCACCACAAGACTCTCACCACAAGACCCTCACCACAAGACCCTCACCACAAGACTCTCACCACAAGACTCTCACCACAAGACTCTCACCACAAGACCCTCACCACAAGATCCTCACCACAAGACTCTCACCACAAGACTCTCACCACAAGACTCTCACCACAAGACCCTCACCACAAGACTCTCACCACAAGACTCTCACCACAAGACCCTCACCACAAGACTCTCACCACGAGACCCTCACCACAAGACTCTCACCACAAGACTCTCACCACAAGACTCTCACCACAAGACTCTCACCACAAGACTCTCACCACAAGACTCTCACCACAAGACCCTCACCACAAGACTCTCATCACAAGACTCTCACCACAAGACTCTCACCACAAGACACTCACCACAAGACTCTCACCACAAGACCCTCACCACAAGACTCACCACAAGACCCTCACCACAAGACTCACCACAAGACCCTCACCACAAGACCCTCACCACAAGACTCACCACAAGACTCTCACCACAAGACTCACCACAAGACCCTCACCACAAGACTCTCACCACAAGACCCTCACCACAAGACTCTCACCACAAGACTCTCACCACAAGACTCTCACCACAAGACCCTCACCACAAGACTCTCACCACAAGACCCTCACCACAAGACCCTCACCACAAGACCCTCACCACAAGACTCTCACCACAAGACCCTCACCACAAGACCCTCACCACAAGACTCTCACCACAAGACTCTCACCACAAGACTCTCACCACAAGACTCTCACCACAAGACCCTTACCACAAGACTCTCACCACAAGACTCTCACCACAAGACTCACCACAAGACTCTCACCACAAGACTCTCACCACAAGACTCTCACCACAAGACCCTCACCACAAGACTCTCACCACAAGACTCTCACCACAAGACCCTCACCACAAGACCCTAACCACAAGACTCTCACCACAAGACCCTCACCACAAGACTCACCACAAGACTCTCACCACAAGACTCTCACCACAAGACTCTCACCACAAGACCCTCACCACAAGACCCTCACCACAAGACTCTCACCACAAGACTCTCACCACAAGACTCTCACCACAAGACTCTCACCACAAGACTCTCACCACAAGACTCTCACCACAAGACTCTCACCACAAGACTCTCACCACAAGACCCTCACCACAAGACTCTCACCACAAGACTCTCACCACAAGACTCTCACCACAAGACTCTCACCACAAGACCCTCACCACAAGACCCTCACCACAAGACTCTCACCACAAGACTCTCACCACAAGACTCTCACCACAAGACTCTCACCACAAGACTCTCACCACAAGACTCTCACCACAAGACCCTCACCCCAAGACCCTCACCACAAGACTCTCACCACAAGACTCTCACCACAAGACTCTCACCACAAGACTCTCACCACAAGACCCTCACCACAAGACCCTCACCACAAGACCCTCACCACAAGACCCTCACCACAAGACTCTCACCACAAGACTCTCACCACAAGACCCTCACCACAAGACTCTCACCACAAGACTCTCACCACAAGACCCTCACCACAAGACTCTCACCACAAGACTCTCACCACAAGACCCTCACCACAAGACCCTCACCACAAGACCCTAACCACAAGATTCTCACCACAAGACCCTCACCACAAGACCCTCACCACAAGACTCTCACCACAAGACTCTCACCACAAGACCCTCACCACAAGACCCTCACCACAAGACCCTAACCACAAGACTCTCACCACAAGACCCTCACCACAAGACCCTCACCACAAGACTCACCACAAGACTCTCACCACAAGACTCTCACCACAAGACTCTCACCACAAGACTCTCACCACAAGACTCTCACCATAAGACTCTCACCACAAGACTCTCACCACAAGACTCTCACCACAAGACTCTCACCACAAGACTCTCACCACAAGACTCTCACCACAAGACTCTCACCACAAGACTCTCACCACAAGACCCTCACCACAAGACTCTCAGCACAAGACACTCACCACAAGACTCTCACAACAAGACACTCACCACAAGACTCTCACCACAAGACCCTCACCACAAGACTCACCACAAGACCCTCACCACAAGACTCACCACAAGACCCTCACCACAAGACCCTCACCACAAGACTCACCACAAGACTCTCACCACAAGACTCACCACAAGACCCTCACCACAAGACTCTCACCACAAGACCCTCACCACAAGACTCTCACAACAAGACTCTCACCACAAGACTCTCACCACAAGACCCTCACCACAAGACTCTCACCACAAGACCCTCACCACAAGACCCTCACCACAAGACTCTCACCACAAGACTCTCACCACAAGACTCTCACCACAAGACCCTCACCACAAGATCCTCACCACAAGACTCTCACCACAAGACTCTCACCACAAGACTCTCACCACAAGACCCTCACCACAAGACTCTCACCACAAGACTCTCACCACAAGACCCTCACCACAAGACTCTCACCACGAGACCCTCACCACAAGACTCTCACCACAAGACTCTCACCACAAGACTCTCACCACAAGACTCTCACCACAAGACTCTCACCACAAGACTCTCACCACAAGACCCTCACCACAAGACTCTCATCACAAGACTCTCACCACAAGACTCTCACCACAAGACACTCACCACAAGACTCTCACCACAAGACCCTCACCACAAGACTCACCACAAGACCCTCACCACAAGACTCACCACAAGACCAAGACCCTCACCACAAGACTCTCACCACAAGACTCTCACCACAAGACTCTCACCACAAGACTCTCACCATAAGACTCTCACCACAAGACTCTCACCACAAGACTCTCACCACAGGACTCTCACCACAAGACTCTCACCACAAGACTCTCACCACAAGACTCTCACCACAAGACCCTCACCACAAGACTCTCACCACAAGACTCACGACAAGACTCAAGACCCTCACCACAAGACCCAAGACCCTCACCACAAGAGCCAAGACCCTCACCATAAGACCCAAGACCCTCACCATAAGACTTAAGACCCTCACCACAAGACCAAGATCTTCATCACAAGACCAAGACCCTCACCACAAGACCCTCACCACAAGACCCTCACCACAAGACCCCACCACAAGACCCTCACCACAAGACCCTCACCACAAGACCAAGATCTTCACCACAAGACCAAGACCCTCACCACAAGACCCCACAAGACCCCTTACCACAAGACCCTCACCACAAGACCCCACCACAAGACCCCTTACCACAAGACCCTCACCACAAGACCCCACCACAAGACCCCTTACCAGAAGGTCCCACCACATTATCACTATTAAAACAAAAGCAATCCTCACTATAATGACTATCATCACACAGTTGCCACTAACAAGACCTCTTCCCACACACTGACCTTCTTCTCTCATTCTATCTATCTCCCTTGCCTTCCTTCCTTTCCCTCCCACCACACAAATTCACCCACAACTTCCGATTCTGATCATCTACATTATTCAAATATTAATTACCCCTAACAAATTCTAACTCCAAGAGGATCTCCATCAGATATTAATTACACATGTCGCCATCAAATTCTAATTACCTCTATTAAAGTCTACTAATACATGTAACTGTTTCACCAAAATTCTTTCATTAAAAATTCTCTGAGGCATGTGCAAGGGTACGTTGAGGGAAGCAGGCAACATAGCAACACAACGTAACTACATATAACAACACAACATAACACACAGTAACAACACAACTACACAAGATAACAATTATACACAACATAACATTGCAAAACATAACGATACACACAACATAACATTACACAACATTACATTACACAACATAACATTACACAACATAACATTACACAACATAACATTACACAACATAACATTACACAACATAACATTACACAACATAACATTACACAACATAACATTACACAACATAACATTACACATTACATTACACAACATAACGTTACACAACATAACATTACACAACATAACATTACACAACAGAACATTACACATTACATTACACAACATAACGTTACACAACATAACATTACACAACATAACATTACACAACATAACATTACACAACATAACATTACACATTACATTACACAACATAACGTTACACAACATAACATTACACAACATAACATTACACATTACATTACACAACATAACATTACACAATATAACATTACATAACATAACATTACACATTACATTACACAACATAACATTACACAACATAACATTACACAACATAACTTTACATACAACATAACATTACACATTACATTACACAACATAACATTACACAACATAACATTACACAACATTACATTACACAACATAACATTACACAACATAACATTACACATTACATTACACAACATAACATTACACATTACATTACACAACATAACATTACACATTACATTACACAACATAACATTACACATTACATTACACAACATAACATTACACATTACATTGCACAACATAACATTACACAACATAACATTACACAACATAATATTACACAACATAACATTACACAACATAACATTACACAACATAACATTACACAACATAACATTACACAGCATAACATTACACAACATAACATTACATAACATAACATTACACAACATAACTTTACACAACATAACATTACACAACATAACATTACACAACATAACATTACACAGCATAACATTACACAACATAACATTACATAACATAACATTACACAACATAACATTACACAACATAACATTACACAACATAACATTACACAAGATAACATTACACAGCATAACATTACACAACATAACATTACACAACATAACATTACATAACATAACATTACACAACATAACATTACACAACATAACATTACACAACATAACATTACACAACATAACATTACATACAACATAACATTACACAATATAACATTACACAACATAACATTACACAACATTACATTACACAACATAACATTACACAACATAACATTACACAACATAACATTACACAACATAACATTACACATAACATTACACAACATTACATTACGCAACATAACATTACATACAACATAACATTACACAACATAACATTACATGCAACATAACATTACACAACATAACATTACATACAACATAACATTACACAACATAACATTACATGCAACATAACATTACACAACATAACATTACATACAACATAACATTACACAACATAACATTACATACAACATAACATTACACAACATAACATTACACAACATAACATTACACATAACATTACACAACATTACATTACGCAACATAACATTACATGCAACATAACATTTCACAACATAACATTACACAACATAACATTACACAACATAACATTACATGCAACATAACATTACACAACATAACATTACATACAACATAACATTACACAACATAACATTACATGCAACATAACATTACATACAACATAACATTACACAACATAACATTACATGCAACATAACATTACACAACATAACATTACATACAACATAACATTACACAACGTAACATTACATGCAACATAACATTTCACAACATAACATTACACAACATAACATTACACAACATAACATTACATGCAACATAACATTACGCAACATAACATTACATACAACATAACATTACACAACATAACATTACATGCAACATAACATTACACAACATAACATTACATACAACATAACATTACACAACATAACATTACATGCAACATAACATTACACAACATAACATTACATACAACATAACATTACACAACATAACATTACATACAACATAACATTACACAACATAACATTACACAACATAACATTACACAACATAACATTACATACAACATAACATTACACAACATAACATTACACAACATAACATTACACAACATTACATTACACAACATAACATTACACAACATAACATTACACAACATAACATTACACAACATAACATTACATACAACATAACATTACACAACATAACATTACACAACATAACATTACACAACATAACATTACACAACATAACATTACACAACATAACATTACACAACATAACATTACATACAACATAACATTGCACAACATAACATTACACAACATAACATTACACAACATTACATTACACAACATAACATTACACAACATAACATTACATACAACATAACATTACACAACATAACATTACACAACATAACATTACACAACATAACATTACACAACATAACATTACATACAACATAACATTACACAACATAACATTACACAACATAACATTACACAACATAACATTACACAACATAACATTACACACACCATAACATTACATACAGCATAACGACACTGCACACAACATAGCTATACACATGGCAAAGCTAATCAACTGCCACATAGAACACTCCGCCTGCCTCATTTGAAGCAGTTGTACTGAACAAGGCTGATTGGTCAATTACCCAGGCTGTTCAATTTTTGGGTGTTCAGAGCACATCCCAAATATCAAACGTGTCCGCCTTGTGCGGTGAATGGGTTGATCACCACGATGAACACTGACGGAAACGGCATACACTACAATAACCGGTTTGAACGACTGCAGGAGCACGTTGAACACCACGACGAACAGGTAGAACACAGATAAGAACGATAAGCACTAATATAGTCGCTTTGAACAATGGCGGGAACGCGCTGAACACCACGACGAACGGGCTGAACACTAATGAGAATGATACATCCTCACCATAACCGGTTCGAATAACGACAGGAATACGTTGAACACCACGACGAGCGAGCTGAACACTTGTGAGAACAGTATAACTGGTTTGAACGGCGACACCGGGTTGAACACCAAGATGAACGGACGGAGCGACTGCCATCATCTGGTTGAACACACCTACGAACGTATTTAAGGCCCTTCCATTGTGCGTGGAGTGCAGTGCCGCTGGGGCCCTTGGCTGTCAAGACGGAACTGTATAAGTTCCTTGAGTGGGTCCCTGACCGGCCGGGCTGTGGTTCTTGCGTTGGACCATGTGCGGCGGGTCTGATCCACCAGGTTACTTGGTCGTGGACCGGGCCACGGGGGTGTAGACTCCAGATAGGCAGGTACAGCCACCAAGTGTCAGATCAACTTGGCTGTGAGGCATGTGGTCCAGCGTTCCGCCAGCAGTAACAGCCTGGTTGACCATGGACGCATTAGACAAGCCTGACCCAAGGTCGGGATGCGAGAGTACGAAAACTTTCTGGAAGCCTTCAAAAGTCAGGAAGACTGAACTACAGTCATCACAGAGCTACAGTTTAATCATTCTCACCCGTGACATGACCCTGACTGTAAGCAACTGTAAGAGTTTCATTCAAACAATTAGTTTGTTTCAAATAACTACAGTTGTTTCAAGCAGCTATAGTTGCTTGTTTCAAGCAGCTATAGTTGCTTGTTTCAAGCAGCTATAGTTGCTTGTTTCAAACAGCTATAGTTGCTTGTTTCAAGCAGCTATAGTTGCTTGTTTCAAGCAGCTATAGTTGCTTGTTTCAATCAGCTATAGTTGCTTGTTTCAAGCAGCTATAGTTGCTTGTTTCAAGCAGCTATAGTTGCTTGTTTCAAGCAGCTATAGTTGCTTGTTTCAAGCAGCTATAGTTGCTTGTTTCAAACAGCTATAGTTGCTTGTTTCAAGCAGCTATAGTTGCTTGTTTCAAGCAGCTATAGTTGCTTGTTTCAATCAGCTATAGTTGCTTGTTTCAAGCAGCTATAGTTGCTTGTTTCAAGCAGCTATAGTTGTAATCAAGCTTAAGTCTGGCTATTCCAACATCAGTCTGTCTGTTCACATTGCAAATTGCTCCGTAAATGTTCTTATCTACGTTGATGTGATAACAGTGAATGACAGATCTACTCAGACTTTTAACTGCATTCCTATTACATTTACTCTCATTATTTATTTCTCTCCTAATATTATTCCTAATGCTATACACAGACATACCAAAGTTTTATTCTACATTTTCCTTGATGGAACTTTGACTAACTTATCAACTTTATCATGAAGGAGTAATTTAATAAGTGATGGAACCGTAAGAATTGTACATTAATTCCATTTTCTCTATATCTGGTTTCTCCAATGAGCATGTTGTTAAATTATTATGAGAGTCAGTTGCCTTCAGTTATGAAAGAGAATGAATAATATTCAAAGAGTCAAGCTCAGTGTCTCAAGTTAACATGCGCTGAAAACCAGTAAGGTGGTGGAAATCTATATACTGAAATGGTCAAGAAAGTGTCAGGTGTAGCGCCAAGCTTACTGCACTGGGACAAGCCAGACACGACACTGGGTGATCAGCGGGCGTGTGAGACCACAGCGGCACCAAACATGTACACAGAGAAACCACATGGGCGATCATACTCAAACACACACACACAGAAGCCACACGGGTAATCTTCAAAGAGCAGCGCGGACAACGAACCTGCCTCAGCCCATCATCCCTCACCGACACCACCAACTTTCCTCACTGCTCGTGGATATACTATTACCTTTAATGAGTTTCTAGTTTTCCTACTTCCGCAGACCGGCCTTCGGCCAGGCTTGTCTGGTGCTTGCCTAATCAACCAGGCTGTTGCTGCTGCTGGCCATCTGGGCCACATATCCATCACAGTGTAGTTGATCTGGCACCTGGTGGAGGCACTTCTCCAGTTTCCACTTGAAGACTTATACACTTGTTCCAGCAGTGTTTTTGATATCTTGTGGTAGTATTGAATAGCCTGGGACTACGGAAGTTAATGCAATGTTCTCTTATTGTGCCCACAGTGCCTCTGCTTTTCACTAAGTTTGTTTTGCATTTCTTTCCCTATCTCTCACTCCAGTATGTTGCTAGGACAGTGTGCAGATTTGGGACAAGGCCCTCAAAGCCCAGGGACAACACCACTGGTTTCCCTCACAGCCCAGGGATAACACCACTGACTTCCATCAAAGCCCAGGGATAACACTGCTGGCTTCCCTCACAGACCAAGGATAACACCACTGGCTTCCCTCAAAGCCCAGGGATAACACTACTGGCTTCCCTCACAGCCCAGGGATAACACTACTGGCTTCCCTCACAGCCCAGGGATAACACTACTGGCTTCCCTCACAGCCCAGGGATAACACTACTGGCTTACCTCACAGCCCAGGGATAACACTACTGGCTTCCCTCACAGCCCAGGGATAACACTACTGGCTTACTTCACAGCCCGGGGATAACACTACTGGCTTCCCTCACAGCTCAGGGATAACACCCCTGGCTTCCCTCACAGCCCAGGGATAACACTACTGGCTTCCCTCATAGCCCAGGAATAACACCCCTGGCTTCCCTCACAGCCCAGGGATAACACTACTGGCTTCCCTCACAGCTCAGGGATAACACTACTGGCTTCCCTCACAGCACAGAGATAACACCACTGGCTTCCTTTACAGCCCGGAGATAACACTACTGGCTTCCCTTACAGCCCAGGGATAACACCACTGGCTTCCTTCACAGCCCAGGTATAACACTACTGGCTTCCCTCACAGCCCAGGGATAACACTACTGGCTTCCTTCACAGCCCAGGGATAACACTACTGGCTTCCCTCACAGCCCAGGGATAACACCACTGGCTTCCCTCACAGCCCAGGGATAACACCACTGGCTTCCCTCACAGTCCAGGTATAACACCACTGGTTGTCTTATGTTTGACCATACGCTCACGTATATAGAATGATTCGCATATACACCAAAAGGTACGTATTTCGCAGTGTATATACAGAGATATTACTTTAATCCTTATTTTAGGGATTAAAGTATTCTTGGCTGGTGGTGCACAGGTGACATTCAGTCTTAATGACTACTGAACACACTACCCAGTACATGGAAACCATCTTTTAGTTAATGTTATTTAAAGTCTGGCGTCTACACGAGGGGTTAAGGCTGCATCTTATCTGTTCATCAAAAGTCATCAATACTTAAAGCATAATGTAAGGAGTAAGGTAAACTCTGAGCATATATGTACTCAGACATACACTGATAAACATACATCTCATGGCGTTGATAAATGAGACACTTGTGCAACATTTGAGAATCATTATTCTGGAAGCGTTTCACCATGCAGTGGCTTCTTCAGCCTAGTGAAGAGAAAGGTGGAAGATAAGGAGAAGTTTGAGGTAATCAGTCCCTGAACTTAGAGTCGATGTGTTCAGTCCGTCAATCTTGGCGAAAGTCAAGACTGGTGGACTGAACACATCGACTCTAGGCTCAGGAACTGATTACCTCAAACTTCTTATCTTCCACCTTTCTCTACATTGGACTGAAGATGCCACTTCGTGGCAAAATGTTTCCAGAATAAAGAGTACCAAATGTTGCACAAGTTTCTCAGTTATCAAACTGTCGGTTCTCTAAAACATTTAAACACATTTCACTGTGTAAATAATCTTCCATATTTTCTCACCTTGTAACTGACACCTGGGCCAGGGTAGCAGCTGTGGTGGAGCACTGCTTGCATGGTGGCAGCTGTGGTGGAGCACTGCTTGCATGGTGGCAGCTGTGGTGGAGCACTGCTTGCATGGTGGCAGCTGTGGTGGAGCACTGCTTGCATGGTAGCAGCTGTGGTGGAGCACTGCTTGCATGGTAGCAGCTGTGGTGGAGCACTGCTTGCATGGTGGCAGCTGTGGTGGAGCACTGCTTGCATGGTGGCAGCTGTGGTGGAGCACTGCTTGCATGGTGGCAGCTGTGGTGGAGCACTGCTTGCATGGTGGCAGCTGTGGTGGAGCACTGCTTGCATGGTAGCAGCTGTGGTGGAGCACTGCTTGCATGGTAGCAGCTGTGGTGGAGCACTGCTTGCATGGTGGCAGCTGTGGTGGAGCACTGCTTGCATGGTGGCAGCTGTGGTGGAGCACTGCTTGCATGGTGGCAGCTGTGGTGGAGCACTGCTTGCATGGTAGCAGCTGTGGTGGAGCACTGCTTGCATGGTAGCAGCTGTGGTGGAGCACTGCTTGCATGGTGGCAGCTGTGGTGGAGCACTGCTTGCATGTTGGCAGCTGTGGTGGAGCACTGCTTGCATGGTGGCAGCTGTGGTGGAGCACTGCTTGCATGGTGGTAGCAGCTGTGGTGGAGCACTGCTTGCATGGTGGAGCAGCTGTGGTGGAGCACTGCTTGCATGGTAGCAGCTGTGGTGGAGCACTGCTTGCATGGTAGCTGTGGTGGAGCACTGCTTGCATGGTAGCAGCTGTGGTGGAGCACTGCTTGTGGTAGCAGCTGTGGTGGAGCACTGCTTGCATGGTAGCAGCTTGTGGTGGAGCACTGCTTGCATGGTAGCAGCTGTGGTGGAGCACTGCTTGCATGGTAGCAGCTGTGGTGGAGCACTGCTTGCATGGTAGCAGCTGTGGTGGAGCACTGCTTGCATGGCTTGCAGGCAGCTGTGGTGGAGCACTGCTTGCATGGTTGCAGCTGTGGTGGAGCACTGCTTGCATGGTAGCAGCTGTGGTGGAGCACTGCTTGCATGGTAGCAGCTGTGGTGGAGCACTGCTTGCATGGTAGCAGCTGTGGTGGAGCACTGCTTGCATGGTGGCAGCTGTGGTGGAGCACTGCTTGCATGGTAGCAGCTGTGGTGGAGCACTGCTTGCATGGTAGCAGCTGTGGTGGAGCACTGCTTGCATGGTGGCAGCTGTGGTGGAGCACTGCTTGCATGTTGGCAGCTGTGGTGGAGCACTGCTTGCATGGTAGCAGCTGTGGTGGAGCACTGCTTGCATGGTAGCAGCTGTGGTGGAGCACTGCTTGCATGGAGGCAGCTGTGGTGGAGCACTGCTTGCATGGAGGCAGCTGTGGTGGAGCACTGCTTGCATGGTAGCAGCTGTGGTGGAGCACTGCTTGCATGGTAGCAGCTGTGGTGGAGCACTGCTTGCATGGTAGCAGCTGTGGTGGAGCACTGCTTGCATGGTAGCAGCTGTGGTGGAGCACTGCTTGCATGGTAGCAGCTGTGGTGGAGCACTGCTTGCATGGTAGCAGCTGTGGTGGAGCACTGCTTGCATGGTAGCAGCTGTGGTGGAGCACTGCTTGCATGGTAGCAGCTGTGGTGGAGCACTGCTTGCATGGTAGCAGCTGTGGTGGAGCACTGCTTGCATGGTAGCAGCTGTGGTGGAGCACTGCTTGCATGGTAGCAGCTGTGGTGGAGCACTGCTTGCATGGTAGCAGCTGTGGTGGAGCACTGCTTGCATGGTAGCAGCTGTGGTGGAGCACTGTTTGCATGGTAGCAGCTGTGGTGGAGCACTGCTTGCATGGTAGCAGCTGTGGTGGAGCACTGCTTGCATGGTAGCAGCTGTGGTGGAGCACTGCTTGCATGGTAGCAGCTGTGGTGGAGCACTGCTTGCATGGTGGCAGCTGTGGTGGAGCACTGCTTGCATGGTAGCAGCTGTGGTGGAGCACTGCTTGCATGGTAGCAGCTGTGGTGGATCACTGCTCGCATGGTTGCAGCTGTGGTGGAACACTGCTTGCATTGCAGCTGTGGTGGAGCACTGCTTGCATGGTAGCAGCTGTGGTGGAGCACTGCTTGCATGGTAGCAGCTGTGGTGGAGCACTGCTTGCATGGTAGCAGCTGTGGTGGAGCACTGCTTGCATGGTAGCAGCTGTGGTGGAGCACTGCTTGCATGGTAGCAGCTGTGGTGGAGCACTGCTTGCATGGTAGCAGCTGTGGTGGAGCACTGCTTGCATGGTAGCAGCTGTGGTGGAGCACTGCTTGCATGGTAGCAGCTGTGGTGGAGCACTGCTTGCATGGTAGCAGCTATGGTGGAGCACTGCTTGCATGGAGGCAGCTGTGGTGGAGCACTGCTTGCATGGAGGCAGCTGTGGTGGAGCACTGCTTGCATGGTAGCAGCTGTGGTGGAGCACTGCTTGCATGGTAGCAGCTGTGGTGGAGCACTGCTTGCATGGTAGCAGCTGTGGTGGAGCACTGCTTGCATGGTAGCAGCTGTGGTGGAGCACTGCTTGCATGGTGGCAGCTGTGGTGGAGCACTGCTTGCATGGTGGCAGCTGTGGTGGAGCACTGCTTGCATGGTAGCAGCTGTGGTGGAGCACTGCTTGCATGGTAGCAGCTGTGGTGGAGCACTGCTTGCATGGTGGCAGCTGTGGTGGAGCACTGCTTGCATGGTGGCAGCTGTGGTGGAGCACTGCTTGCATGGTAGCAGCTGTGGTGGAGCACTGCTTGCATGGTAGCAGCTGTGGTGGAGCACTGCTTGCATGGAGGCAGCTGTGGTGGAGCACTGCTTGCATGGAGGCAGCTGTGGTGGAGCACTGCTTGCATGGTAGCAGCTGTGGTGGAGCACTGCTTGCATGGTAGCAGCTGTGGTGGAGCACTGCTTGCATGGTAGCAGCTGTGGTGGAGCACTGCTTGCATGGTAGCAGCTGTGGTGGAGCACTGCTTGCATGGTAGCAGCTGTGGTGGAGCACTGCTTGCATGGTAGCAGCTGTGGTGGAGCACTGCTTGCATGGTAGCAGCTGTGGTGGAGCACTGCTTGCATGGTAGCAGCTGTGGTGGAGCACTGCTTGCATGGTAGCAGCTGTGGTGGAGCACTGCTTGCATGGTAGCAGCTGTGGTGGAGCACTGCTTGCATGGTAGCAGCTGTGGTGGAGCACTGCTTGCATGGTAGCAGCTGTGGTGGAGCACTGCTTGCATGGTAGCAGCTGTGGTGGAGCACTGCTTGCACGGTAGCAGCTGTGGTGGAGCACTGCTCGCATGGTAGCAGCTGTGGTGGAGCACTGCTTGCATGGAGGCAGCTGTGGTGGAGCACTGCTTGCATGGAGGCAGCTGTGGTGGAACACTGCTTGCATGAAGACAGCTGTGGTGGAACACTGCTTGCATGGAGGCAGCTGTGGTGGAGCACTGCTTGCATGGAGGCAGCTGTGGTGGAACACTGCTTGCATGGAGGCAGCTGTGGTGGAGCACTGCTTGCATGGAGGCAGCTGTGGTGGAGCACTGCTTGCATGGAGGCAGCTGTGGTGGAGCACTGCTTGCATGGAGGCAGCTGTGGTGGAGCACTGCTTGCATGGAGGCAGCTGTGGTGGAGCACTGCTTGCATGGAGGGAGCTGTGGTGGAACACTGCTTGCATGGAGGGAGCTGTGGTGGAACACTGCTTGCATGGAGGGAGCTGTGGTGGAACACTGCTTGCATGGAGGGAGCTGTGGTGGAACACTGCTTGCATGGAGGGAGCTGTGGTGGAACACTGCTTGCATGGAGGGAGCTGTGGTGGAACACTGCTTGCATGGAGGCAGCTGTGGTGGAGCACTGCTTGCATGGTGGCAGCTGTGGTGGAACACTGCTTGCATGGTGGCAGCTGTGGTGGAACACTGCTTGCATGGAGGCAGCTGTGGTGGAACACTGCTTGCATGGAGCTGTGGTGGAACACTGTTTGCATGAAGGTAGCTGTGGTGGAACACTGCTTGCATGAAGACAGCTGTGGTGGAACACTGCTTGCATGAAGACAGCTGTGGTGGAACACTGCTTGCACAGAGAGAGCTGTGGTGGAACACTGCTTGCACAGAGAGAGCTGTGGTGGAACACTGCTTGCACAGAGAGGGCTGTGGTGGAACACTGCTTGCACAGAGAGAGCTGTGGTGGAACACTGCTTGCACAGAGAGAGCTGTGGTGGAGCGTTGGTCATTCCACCAACATTTGTTTAGAAGTAACCTACTACACCTTTCTAAACCCATGATACTGGTTCTCCCAAAGGTGCTAACTGCTGGAAATAAATGTACTACAAAGTTATTATAGTATCTAGCAACACAACACTGGTGGTACAACTGGTACTAGTGGGTGGAAGAACAGCTGAGATCCCCACATAAAGGTACAGCAACCTTGCAACTGGCTGGGACCGCCACGCTTCAGAACAAATGTAAGGCTGGAGAAACTTTAGGAACTTTACAATTGAACCACCGTGCAGGTGAGCCTCAGTGCTTAATGCAATTGAGACTGGGAGGGTGAGGAGGCCAGCCATGAACCCAAGTGCTGCCTCAACACTCATATTGATTGACCACCTCCCAGCACGCTAACGGCCCAGGGACACAGCAATGGAGGGAAGGAGGGAAAGAGGGAGGGAGGGGGAAAATAAAAAAAGAAAAGAAGGTTACGGTGATAAAAGCTGAAATGGTAGAGAATGGAATGGGTAGGGAAAGAGTGAAGAGCTTCTATAGAGGGAGGTGCTGGACGATGAATGGGGGGGGGGGCTGGAGGAGGGAACGAGAGAGAGGGGTTAGTTAATGGTTCTTCTCGTATGTAAATATTCAACATGGTAGCCATTACTGCCTGAGGGGTACACCCAATTGATGGCGTTCGTTCTCTCTCTCTCTCTCTCTCTCTCTCTCTCTCTCTCTCTCTCTCTCTCTCTCTCTCTCTCTCTCTCTCTCTCTCTCTCTCTCTCTCTCTCTCTCTCTCTCTCTCTCTCTCTTTCTCTCTCTGAATGCTGGGTCAGCCCAAATAGTGTCTGTAAGAAAAAGAGATATGCGATAATAAGTTTTAGATCTCAATGTGGTACAGTGTAAAGTGAAGGAGGACACTCAATCACTCACTAAACCCACAGGGACCATCATATATACTCAACAGATGGGGCAGTCTTAAGTTAATAGATCCCTGATGTTTGTTCAGCAACTATACCAGGACAATCAGTTGACAACGAGACAACTGCGTCAGTAATAGTAATAGTAGCAGAAGTAGAGGGTTGTAATAATCACAGCAGACCTGGCAGTAACCACAAGTAGAAGCACTCGCACACACCTCTGACTGATAGTCAAGTAACACGAGTACTTTAAAATAGTACTAATTTAGTAGAAGCAGTTAACGTAGCCCAAGTCTTCTATCCAGTTTAATCTCTCCTGGAAATTCTGTGCCATATTCCAGTATGCTATGGTATTTTTTTTTCGTTTTCATGCCGGCAATAGCTGAAGGGAGTTAAGCGTAAGGAGGGAGCCTTCAGCTTTCCTATCCTCGACTCATACATCTATATAACACGATAGTCCTTAGTCTGGATAGGAGAATACATCTCTCAGGGGATAACCTCGGTGTGAACTTCTAGGTCCTCTCCTGTCATTCCTATGCTTGCTCTCTTGCGCTCTCTCTCTCTCTCTCTCTCTCTGTCTCTTATTACATGTTATTCGCCTGACCACCCTCCTCGACACCTGTTGTGCCTCTCCCTCACCCATTACACTTACCATACTCTACCTTCCCTCTCTCAGGACTGTTGCTGCACCCCTCCATCCTCCTTACATCTGCCTGCTCTTCCTCCACACCCTTAGCTCCTCCCTCCCTGCCTGCTGCACCTGTTGTACCCCACCCCTGAAGCAGGAGGAAGGGACCATTAGGCGGGGGGGGGGAGCAGATGCTGATGGGGGAGCAGGTGGGGTCAGGTTATACCTGTCTGATATACCTATTACCAATTTCGAGAGCTTTTCTTCCCCATCAGCCTGGCCTTTGGTTAAACTTGCTTGGTTAATGGCTGTTCAACCAGGCTGTTGGTGTTAACGGTCCGTGAGCCCAGGTAGCCATTACAGTCTGGCTGGTATGGAACTTGGCAGATATAGTAATCCAGTTGCTCTTGAAGATTTCTACAATTTTCGCAGCAGTGTTTCTGGTATCTTCTGGTAAAGTGTTGAATAATGTGGTACCAAGGATGTTAATATAGTGCTCTCTTATTGTGCCAACGACACTTCTATTTGTCACCGAGTTTATTTTACATTTTCTCCCGTATCTCTCTCTTTAGTACAATGTTATGGCAGTGTGTAGATTTGTGACTAGTCCCTCTAGTACCTTCCAGGTATATATTATCACGTATCTTTCCTCCGCTCCAGCCAGTACACATTTAGACTTTGAGACATTATCAGTAATGTGAATGCTTTATTGGTTCTATGTGAACCGTAAATAATCTCAGTACCTGCTTCAGCTCTGACATCTTTCCTGCCTTAAACGGAGTCATTAGAAAAAACTGATAAAAAGCTCAAAGAATTCAATGTTTTCAGCAAGGAATCGTAGACAGCGAGGAGCCCTTATGTACTGCCTTCTCTCGTAGCAATTTCTGAGTCATAAAGATGAGTTTACGAGTTTTGTATAAGAGTGAAGTTAAGGAAATGAGCATAGAGAAGGTTCTGCACTCTGCTCTTCGTCACATGTGTTTGAAGATGACTTTCTTTTAATAATCATGAAGTATAGAGCGTGGTTTCTTTTTATTGCAGTCATTCCTGGCCTCTTCCCAGGGATGTTACTCATAGCAGTTGAGTAACACCTAGGTGCCTCTTTACTGCTGGATGAGTAGGACCGACCCACAGCAGTCAGCTAACACCTAGGTGCCTCTTTACTGCTTGATGAGTAGGACCGACCCACAGCAGTCAGCTAACACCTAGGTGCCTCTTTACTGCTTGATGAGTAGGACCGACCCACAGCAGTCAGCTAACACCTAGGTGCCTCTTTACTGCTTGATGAATAGGACCGACCCACAGCAGTCAGCTAACACCTAGGTGCCTCTTTACTGCTTGATGAGTAGGACCGACCCACAGCAGTCAGCTAACACCTAGGTGCCTCTTTACTGCTGGATGAGTAGGACCGACCCACAGCAGTCAGCTAACACCTAGGTGCCTCTTTACTGCTTGATGAGTAGGACCGACCCACAGCAGTCAGCTAACACCTAGGTGCCTCTTTACTGCTGGATGAGTAGGACCGACCCACAACAGTCAGCTAACACCTAGGTGCCTCTTTACTGCTGGATGAGTAGGACCGACCCACAGCAGTCAGCTAACACCTAGGTGCCTCTTTACTGCTGGATGAGTAGAACCGACCCACAGCAGTCAGCTAACACCTAGGTGCCTCTTTACTGCTGGATGAGTAGAACCGACCCACAGCAGTCAGCTAACACCTAGGTGCCAATTAAAACCATTACACTGGTGAGTACAATACCCTCTGATCACAACCTCACTGATGTATAAACAAAAGCACCAATCCAAGTGAGGCGAACCTAACTAATCTAACTTAAGCATGTTTTTGTTAATTAAACAGAAACAGTTGGAGAATTAACTGTAACAAAATAAACAAGGAAGTATCAAACATTCCCTGAGAAACAACTCAATGAACAACAGCATGGAAAAACCTGAGAGTGGAAGTGTATAAGGTCTGTATAAGATGTCACACTGACAAAACTTGAAGGGCTATTAAACACAGAGAACACAGAACGTATTATAGAAGAGAAAAGGTTGATGTACTGATAAAAACACAAATGTCACAATAAAATAAAGGAAATGTAGATCAGAAATTAAAGCATTTATACCAAACAGAAGAAACACACAAAAGGGACAAAAGGCTATTAAAAAATTTGGAAAATTTATTTTTTGACATATAAAATATAAATAATAAACTTTTTCCAGAAATGTTTCTACTTGGAGAAGTTGCATACACTGAAGATGACAAATAAATAATCGAGATCCTGAGCGAACAATATGAAGTTAAGCTTAGTAATTCTATCATCACCACGAGTTTATTTTCATAAGATTGACCAGCTCTGCAAATTATAACCTTCAAGAAAGGAAAATAATAGCATGGCCAAGCACTGAGCACCTGGACCCAGCTACTGCAGTGTTACAACTGTTGCTTATCAAGACACTACCAACACCAACAATCAGTGTACCTTGGAGAAGTGTGAAGACTCAGGAGAGATCCCAGAGATCCTTTAAAATACTGACAAGGATCTACCTCACCAGGGAGGCGGCATACCTGTACCTGTAATGTGACATACCTGTAACGGTGATATACCTCTACTTGTGATGTACCTGCAACTGTGATATACCTGCATCTGTGGTATACCTGTACTTGTGATATACCTGCAACTGTGATATACCTCTACTTGTGATATACTTGCAACTGTGATATACCTCTACTTGTGATATACCTGCAACTGTGATATACCTCTACTTGTGATATACCTGCAACTGTGATATACCTCTACTTGTGATATACCTGCAACTGTGATATACCTCTACTTGTGATATACCTGCAACTGTGATATACCTCTACTTGTGATATACCTGCAACTGTGATATACCTCTACTTGTGATATACCTGCAACTGGGATATACCTCTACTTGTGATATACCTGTAACTGTGATATACCTCTATTTGTGATATACCTGCAACTGTGATATACCTGTACCTGTGATATACCCGTAACTGTGATACACTTGTAACCGATTTCGAGGACTTTTCTGCCCTACCAGCCCGACCTTTGACCAAGCTGCTCGACACAGCCACCACAGCCTGGTTGATCTAACACCTAGCACAGGTAGAGATTCAATTTCCTTTCGAAAACTTCTGTATTTGTTCCTGCACTATTTCTAATATCCGCTGGTAGCAGGTTGAAGAGTCTTGAACAACGCATGCTGACATAGTGCTCTTGTATTGTGTCCGCGGCGCCCCTATTTTCACTGGGTGTATTCTGCACTTTCTCCCATATCTCTCATTCCAGGATGTTGACATGGTAGTTTGTTGATTTGGCACCTCCTCCCCCCCCCCAATATCCTCCAGTTATATCTTACCACGCATCTCTCTTCAGGCCATTAACAATAACATCACACACACTATAACATCTTTCAAGAGACTGTTAAGTCTATACAAAGTGAACATGTCTTTTAAGCAAGAAGTTACTGCCTCTCACGACTATTAGAGCATAAAATCACTGAGGCACTGGAATAAAAACAAAACGCAGATGTAACTTATACAGGTTTTAGTAAATGCGACCACTGGGAGTGGTAGTTTAAAAATGAAGTAAATGTATTAGAGGTGAACTTGGGACGCACTTGTTGAACAACAAATACAACCTCACTACAGTAAAATGCGCACTTTAATAAGGCATTGTCCTAGCAGTGCCTCATTGGTTTTTTTTTACATTCTCACAGTTAGTTCCACCAGTCACTGTCCTGGCAACTACAGTCTAATCCTCATCGTCAGTTCCACCAGGCACTGTCCTGGCACCTACAGTCTCATCCTCATAGTCAGTTCCACCAGGCACTGTAGTGGCACCCCATCCTGACCAGAGACACAGACATCAACACAAATCACAGTTACAAGTCAATTTTTGAGGACAATAGCAAAATAAACATGAAAATGACCTCAGAGGCAGACACTGAAAAGGTACAAGCAGAGATCAATACAATCTTCCGCTGGGTAATTGACAAAATGAGGTTCAGTGTTTACAACTTACGGAAACATCTCGTTTGTAAAGGATACATAACTATGTGAGAGCTGGTCCACAGAAGGAAAGGACATCAGCTGCAAGATCTAGTGTGCTGTAGCAAGTGACGAGTACAGACACAACTTATTTGTTTCACAACTTATCTGTCCTCACAAATTTGTTAAATTGTACAGGGATTTTTGTATATGTATTCTATATTTTCTTCTGTAGACAGACTCAATATAAGCTAAGGAAAGTCTCTTGTAATCTGGTCTCCCCATATTCTCTTACGAGCTTTATTTGCATCTTTCTCTCCCCCTCTCTCTCTCTCTTACACACGGTAAAATGTCTTCTTTTACAGGCTGTGTTTACTTATGTTGATTCAGGTTCATGGAGCCTCGGCTTTTGGTTTCATCTTTTGTGTAATGTTTTCCCTTGTGCGTGCCAGCCTGGGGCACCAGCCTCCTAACCTCCCCTTCCTCATCCTCCTCTGCAGCAGCCGCAGCCTCTTCTTCCTCCTCCTCTTCCTCTTCGCTCTCATTACCCACCGTCATTGTTCTCTCTTCTCTTGCACAGTCCGCCCTCTTCCTTCATTAGCTTTCCATTCCGCTAGCCTGACACCACTGAGACCCTTCATTGCTCCTGTCCTCCCATCCCCTCAACTTTCTCTCTGCCTGTCGTCTTCTCTCCGTCTACCATCTCCCTTCTACCGTCTTCTCCCCTCTATCATCTCCTTACTACTGTATTCCAGCAGGTGAGTGGGTCGTCCCTAAAAGTGTACCACCAGGTGTGGTTCCTCCAGCAGGTGAGATAAGGTCGTCCCCCAGGGTATATCACCAGGTGTGGAAGGGTCTTCCAGCAGGTGAGAGTCGATCGTCCCCCAGGGTATATCACCAGGTGTGGGAGGGTATTCCAGTAGGTGAGAGTGGGTCGTCTCCAAGGGTGTACCACCAGGTGTGGGTCTTCCAGCAGGTGAGACTAAGTCGTCCCCCAGGGTATATCACCAGGTTTGGGAGGGTATTCCAGTAGGTGAGAGTGGGTCGTCTCCAAGGGTGTACCACCAGATATGGGTCTTCCAGCAGATGAGACTAAGTCGTCCCCCAGGGTATATCACCAGGTGTGGGTCTTCCAGCAGGTGAGACTAAGTCGTCCCCCAGGGTATATCACCAGGTGTGGGAGGGTCTTCCAGCAGGTGAGAGTGGGTCGTCTCCAAGGGTGTACCACCAGGTGTGGGTCTTCCAGCAGGTGAGACTAAGTCGTCCCCCAGGGTATATCACCAGGTGTGGAAGGGTCTTCCAGCAGGTGAGAGTCGATCGTCCCCCAGGGTATATCACCAGGTGTGGGAGGGTATTCCAGTAGGTGAGAGTGGGTCGTCTCCAAGGGTGTACCACCAGGTGTGGGTCTTCCAGCAGGTGAGACTAAGTCGTCCCCCAGGGTATATCACCAGGTTTGGGAGGGTATTCCAGTAGGTGAGAGTGGGTCGTCTCCAAGGGTGTACCACCAGATATGGGTCTTCCAGCAGATGAGACTAAGTCGTCCCCCAGGGTATATCACCAGGTGTGGGTCTTCCAGCAGGTGAGACTAAGTCGTCCCCCAGGGTATATCACCAGGTGTGGGAGGGTCTTCCAGCAGGTGAGAGTGGGTCGTCTCCAAGGGTGTACCACCAGGTGTGGGTCTTCCAGCAGGTGAGACTAAGTCGTCCCCCAGGGTATATCACCAGGTGTGGGAGGGTATTCCAGTAGGTGAGAGTGGGTCGTCTCCAAGGGTGTACCACCAGGTGTGGGTCTTCCAGCAGGTGAGACTAAGTCGTCCCCCAGGGTATATCACCAGGTATGGGTCTTCCAGCAGGTGAGAGTGGGTCGTCCCCAAGGGTGTACCACCAGGTGTGGGTCTTCCAGCAGGTGAGACTAAGTCGTCGACCAGGGAATATCACCAGGTGTGGGAGGGTCTTCCAGCAGGTGAGAGTGAGTCCTCCCCAAGGGTGTACCACCAGGTGTGGGTCTTCCAGCAGGTGAGACTAAGTCGTCCCCCAGGGTATATCACCAGGTGTGGGAGGGTCTTCCAGCAGGTGAGACTAAGTCGTCCCCCAGGGTATATCACCAGGTATGGGAGGGTATTCCAGTAGGTGAGATTGGGTCGTCTCCAAGGGTGTACCACCAAGTGTGGTTCTTCCAGCAGGTGAGACTAAGTCGTCCCCCAGGGTATATCACCAGGTGTGGGAGGGTATTCCAGTAGGTGAGAGTGGGTCGTCTCCAAGGGTGTACCACCAGGTGTGGGTCTTCCAGCAGGTGAGACTAAGTCGTCCCCCAGGGTATATCACCAGGTGTGGGTCTTCCAGCAGGTGAGACTAAGTCGTCCCCCAGGGAATATCACCAGGTGTGGGAGGGTCTTCCAGCAGGTGAGAGTGGGTCGTCTCCAAGGGTGTACCACCACGTGTGGGTCTTCCAGCAGGTGAGACTAAGTCGTCCCCCAGGGTATATCACCAGGTTTGGGAGGGTCTTCCAGCAGGTGAGACTCAGTCGTCCCCCAGGGTATATCACCAGGTGTGGGTCTTCCAGCAGGTGAGACTAAGTCGTCCCCCAGGGTATATCACCAGGTGTGGGAGGGTATTCCAGTAGGTGAGAGTGGGTCGTCTCCAAGGGTGTACCACCAGGTGTGGGTCTTCCAGCAGGTGAGACTAAGTCGTCCCCCAGGGTATATCACCAGGTGTGGGTCTTCCAGCAGGTGAGACTAAGTCGTCCCCCAGGGAATATCACCAGGTGTGGGAGGGTCTTCCAGCAGGTGAGAGTGGGTCGTCTCCAAGGGTGTACCACCAGGTGTGGGTCTTCCAGCAGGTGAGACTAAGTCGTCCCCCAGGGTATATCACCAGGTTTGGGAGGGTTTTCCAGCAGGTGAGACTAAGTCGTCCCCCAGGGTATATCACCAGGTGTGGGAGGGTATTCCAGTAGGTGAGAGTGGGTCGTCTCCAAGGGTGTACCACCAGGTGTGGGTCTTCCAGCAGGTGAGACTAAGTCGTCCCCCAGGGTATATCACCAGGTGTGGGAGGGTCTTCCAGCAGGTGAGACTAAGTCGTCCCCCAGGGTATATCACCAGGTGTGGGAGGGTCTTCCAGCAGGTGAGACTAAGTCGTCCCCCAGGGTATATCACCAGGTGTGGGAGGGTCTTCCAGCAGGTGAGACTAAGTCGTCCCCCAGGGTATATCACCAGGTGTGGGAGGGTCTTCCAGCAGGTGAGACTAAGTCGTCCCCCAGGGTATATCACCAGGTGTGGGAGGGTATTCCAGTAGGTGAGATTGGGTCGTCTCCAAGGGTGTACCACCAAGTGTGGGTCTTCCAGCAGGTGAGACTAAGTCGTCCCCCAGGGTATATCACCAGGTGTGAGAGGGTATTCCAGTAGGTGAGAGTGGTTCGTCTCCAAGGGTGTACCACCAGGTGTGGGTCTTCCAGCAGGTGAGACTAAATCGTCCCCCAGGGTATATCACCAAGTGTGGGTCTTCCAGCAGGTGAGACTAAGTCGTCATCCAGGGTATATCACCAGGTTTGGGAGGGTCTTCCAGCAGGAGAGACTAAGTCGTCCCCCAGGGTATATCACCAGGTGTGGGAGGGTCTTCCAGCAGGTGAGACTAAGTCGTCCCCCAGGGTATATCACCAGGTGTGGGAGGGTCTTCCAGCAGGTGAGACTAAGTCGTCCCCCAGGGTATATCACCAGGTGTGGGAGGATCTTCCAGCAGGTGAGACTAAGTCGTCCCCCAGAGTATATCACCAGGTGTGGGAGGGTCTTCCAGCAGGTGAGACTAAGTCGTCCCCCAGGGTATATCACCAGGTGTGGGAGGGTCTTCCAGCAGGTGAGACTAAGTCGTCCCCCAGGGTATATGACCAGGTGTGGGAGGGTCTTCCAGCAGGTGAGACTAAGTCGTCCCCCAGGGTATATCACCAGGTGTGGGAGGGTCTTCCAGCAGGTGAGACTAAGTCGTCCCCCAGGGTATATCACCAGGTGTGGGAGGGTCTTCCAGCAGGTGAGACTAAGTCGTCCCCCAGGGTATATCACTAGGTGTGGGAGTGTATTCCAGCAGGTGAGACTAAGTCGTCCCCCAGGGTATATCACCAGGTGTGGGAGGGTCTTCCAGCACCTGAGACTAAGTCGTCCCTCAGGGTATATCACCAGGTGTGGGAGGGTCTTCCAGCAGGTGAGACTAAGTCGTCCCCCAGGGTATATCACCAGGTGTGGTAGGGTCTTCCAGCAGGTGAGACTAAGTCGTCCCCCAGGGTATATCACCAGGTGTGGGAGGGTATTCCAGTAGGTGAGATTGGGTCGTCTCCAAGGGTGTACCACCAAGTGTGGGTCTTCCAGCAGGTGAGACTAAGTCGTCCCCCAGGGTACATCACCAGGTATGAGAGGATATTCCAGTAGGTGAGAGTGGTTCGTCTCCAAGGGTGTACCACCAGGTGTGGGTCTTCCAGCAGGTGAGACTAAGTCGTCCCCCAGGGTATATCACCAAGTGTGGGTCTTCCAGCAGGTGAGACTAAGTCGTCATCCAGGGTATATCACCAGGTTTGGGAGGGTCTTCCAGAAGGTGAGACTAAGTCGTCCCCCAGGGTATATCACCAGGTGTGGGAGGGTATTCCAGTAGGTGAGATTGGGTCGTCTCCAAGGGTGTACCACCAAGTGTGGGTCTTCCAGCAGGTGAGACTAAGTCGTCCCCCAGGGTATATCACCAGGTATGAGAGGGTATTCCAGTAGGTGAGAGTGGTTCGTCTCCAAGGGTGTACCACCAGGTGTGGGTCTTCCAGCAGGTGAGACTAAGTCGTCCCCCAGGGTATATCACCAAGTGTGGGTCTTCCAGCAGGTGAGACTAAGTCGTCATCCAGGGTATATCACCAGGTTTGGGAGGGTCTTCCAGCAGGTGAGACTAAGTCGTCCCCCAGGGTATATCACCAGGTGTGGGAGGGTCTTCCAGCAGGTGAGACTAAGTCGTCCCCCAGGGTATATCACCAGGTGTGGGAGGGTCTTCCAGCAGGTGAGACTAAGTCGTCCCCCAGGGTATATCACCAGGTGTGGGAGGATCTTCCAGCAGGTGAGACTAAGTCGTCCCCCAGGGTATATCACCAGGTGTGGGAGGGTCTTCCAGCAGGTGAGACTAAATCGTCCCCCAGGGTATATCACCAGGTGTGGGAGGGTCTTCCAGCAGGTGAGACTAAGTCGTCCCCCAGGGTATATCACCAGGTGTGGGAGGGTCTTCCAGCAGGTGAGACTAAGTCGTCCCCCAGGGTATATCACCAGGTGTGGGAGGGTCTTCCAGCAGGTGAGACTAAGTCGTCCCCCAGGGTATATCACCAGGTGGTGGAGGGTCTTCCAGCAGGTGAGACTAAGTCGTCCCCCAGGGTATATCACCAGGTGTGGGAGGGTCTTCCAGCAGGTGAGACTAAGTCGTCCCCCAGGGTATATCACCAGGTGTGGGAGGGTCTTCCAGCAGGTGAGACTAAGTCGTCCCCCAGGGTATATCACCAGGTGTGGGAGGGTCTTCCAGCAGGTGAGACTAAGTCGTCCCCCAGGGTATATCACCAGGTGTGGGAGGGTCTTCCAGCACGTGAGACTAAGTCGTCCCCCAGGGTATATCACCAGGTGTGGGAGGGTCTTCCAGCAGGTGAGACTAAGTCGTCCCCCAGGGTATATCACCAGGTGTGGGAGGGTATTCCAGTAGGTGAGATTGGGTCGTCTCCAAGGGTGTACCACCAAGTGTGGGTCTTCCAGCAGGTGAGACTAAGTCGTCCCCCAGGGTATATCACCAGGTGTGAGAGGGTATTCCAGTACGTGAGAGTGGTTCGTCTCCAAGGGTGTACCACCAGGTGTGGGTCTTCCAGCAGGTGAGACTAAATCGTCCCCCAGGGTATATCACCAAGTGTGGGTCTTCCAGCAGGTGAGACTAAGTCGTCATCCAGGGTATATCACCAGGTTTGGGAGGGTCTTCCAGCAGGTGAGACTAAGTCGTCCCCCAGGGTATATCACCAGGTGTGGGAGGGTCTTCCAGCAGGTGAGACTAAGTCGTCCCCCAGGGTATATCACCAGGTGTGGGAGGGTCTTCCAGCAGGTGAGACTAAGTCGTCCCCCAGGGTATATCACCAGGTGTGGGAGGATCTTCCAGCAGGTGAGACTAAGTCGTCCCCCAGGGTATATCACCAGGTGTGGGAGGGTCTTCCAACAGGTGAGACTAAATCGTCCCCCAGGGTATATCACCAGGTGTGGGAGGGTCTTCCAGCAGGTGAGACTAAGTCGTCCCCCAGGGTATATCACCAGGTGTGGGAGGGTCTTCCAGCAGGTGAGACTAAGTCGTCCCCCAGGGTATATCACCAGGTGTGGGAGGGTCTTCCAGCAGGTGAGACTAAGTCGTCCCCAGGGTATATCACCAAGTGTGGGAGGGTCTTCCAGCAGGTGAGACTAAGTCGTTCCCCAGGGTATATCACCAGGTGTGGGAGGGTCTTCCAGCAGGTGAGACTAAGTCGTCCCCCAGGGTATATCACCAGGTGTGGGAGGGTCTTCCAGCAGGTGAGACTAAGTCGTCCCCCAGGGAATATCACCAGGTGTGGGAGGGTCTTCCAGCAGGTGAGACTAAGTCGTCCCCCAGGGTATATCACCAGGTGTGGGAAGGTCTTCCAGCAGGTGAGACTAAGTCGTCCCCCAGGGAATATCACCAGGTGTGGGAGGGTCTTCCAGCAGGTGAGACTAAGTCGTCCCCCAGGGAATATCACCAGGTGTGGGAGGGTCTTCCAGCAGGTGAGACTAAGTCGTCCCCCAGGGTATATCACCAGGTGTGGGAGGGTCTTCCAGCAGGTGAGACTAAGTCGTCCCCCAGGGAATATCACCAGGTGTGGGAGGGTCTTCCAGCAGGTGAGACTAAGTCGTCCCCCAGGGTATATCACCAGGTGTGGGAGGGTCTTCCAGCAGGTGAGACTAAGTCGTCCCCCAGGGAATATCACCAGGTGTGGGAGGGTCTTCCAGCAGGTGAGACTAAGTCGTCCCCCAGGGAATATCACCAGGTGTGGGAGGGTCTTCCAGCAGGTGAGACTAAGTCGTCCCCCAGGGAATATCACCAGGTGTGGGAGGGTCTTCCAGCAGGTGAGACTAAGTCGTCCCCCAGGGAATATCACCAGGTGTGGGAGGGTCTTCCAGCAGGTGAGACTAAGTCGTGTCCCAGGGTATATCACCAGGTGTGGGAGGGTCTTCCAGCAGGTGAGACTAAGTCGTGTCCCAGGGTATATCACCAGGTGTGGGAGGGTCTTCCAGCAGGTGAGACTAAGTCGTCCCCCAGGGAATATCACCAGGTGTGGGAGGGTCTTCCAGCAGGTGAGACTAAGTCGTCCCCCAGGGTATATCACCAGGTGTGGGAGGGTCTTCCAGCAGGTGAGACTAAGTCGTGTCCCAGGGTATATCACCAGGTGTGGGAGGGTCTTCCAGCAGGTGAGACTAAGTCGTCCCCCAGGGAATATCACCAGGTGTGGGAGGGTCTTCCAGCAGGTGAGACTAAGTCGTCCCCCAGGGTATATCACCAGGTGTGGGAGGGTCTTCCAGCAGGTGAGACTAAGTCGTCCCCCAGGGTATATCACCAGGTGTGGGAGGGTCTTCCAGCAGGTGAGACTAAGTCGTCCCCCAGGGTATATCACCAGGTGTGGTAGGGTCTTCCAGCAGGTGAGACTAATTCGTCCCCCAGGGTATATCACCAGGTGTGGGAGGGTCTTCCAACAGGTGAGACTAAGTCGTCCCCCAGGGTATATCACCAGGTGTGGGAGGGTCTTCCAGCAGGTGAGACTAAGTCGTCCCCCAGGGTATATCACCAGGTGTGGGAGGGTCTTCCAGCAGGTGAGACTAAGTCGTCTCCCAGGGAATATCACCAGGTGTGGGAGGGTCTTCCAGCAGGTGAGACTAAGTCGTCTCCCAGGGAATATCACCAGGTGTGGGAGGGTCTTCCAGCAGGTGAGACTAAGTCGTCCCCCAGGGAATATCACCAGGTGTGGGAGGGTCTTCCAGCAGGTGAGACTAAGTCGTCCGCCAGGGAATATCACCAGGTGTGGGAGGGTCTTCCAGCAGGTGAGACTAAGTCGTCCCCCAGGGAATATCACCAGGTGTGGGAGGGTCTTCCAGCAGGTGAGACTAAGTCGTCCCCCAGGGAATATCACCAGGTGTGGGAGGGTCTTCCAGCAGGTGAGACTAAGTCGTCCCCCAGGGAATATCACCAGGTGTGGGAGGGTCTTCCAGCAGGTGAGACTAAGTCGTCTTTAAGACTCTCTTATCTTGGCTTCGTAGCCACAAACTAAGACAATATTTACAATCACTTACACTTCCTAATCTCTGTATTTCTTTCTCCGTGTAATTACCTATTTGCAATTATCTTGACAATTACTTTTTATTACCTATTATAGTTACCTACTTGGACTGTAGACACGTATATGTATTTATTTAGTCATTTAAATTCATGAGAAAAAATGGAGAACTAGCTCTTGGTCCCGCCTTTTAAGTTTCGACGCTGACGTAAAATAGGACTGGTATACACGCTTCAAGACTCTAGAAGAGAGATAGAGAGAGAGAGAGAGAGAGAGAGAGAGAGAGAGAGAGAGAGAGAGAGAGAGAGAGAGAGAGAGAGAGAGAGAGAGAGTACTCACCTAGTTGAAGTTGCAGGGGTTGAGTCCAAGCTCCTGGCCCCGCCTCTTCACTGGTCGCTACTGGATCACTCTCCCTGAACCGTGAGCTTTATCATACCTCTGCTTAAAGCTATGTATGGATCCTGCCTCCACTACATCGCTTCCCAAACTATTCCACTTCCTGACTACTCTGTGACTGAAGAAATACTTCCTAACATCCCTGTGATTCATCTGTGTCTTCAACTTCCAACTGTGTCCCCTTGTTTCTGTGTCCAGTCTCTGGAACATCCTGTCTTTGTCCACCTTGTCAATTCCTCTCAGTATTTTGTTGGTCGTTATCATGTCCCCCCTATCTCTCCTGTCCTCCAGTGTCGTCAGGTCGATTTCCCTTAACCTCTCCTCGTAGGACACTGTGTGTGTGTGTGTGTGTGTGTGTGTGTGTGTGTGTGTGTGTGTGTGTGTGTGTGTGTGTGTGTGTGTGTGTGTGTGTGTGTGTGTGTGTGTGAGCGCACTTCATCTTATTCTCCACCTTGGCATTCCCCACGTCTTGCCTTGACCTTATCCACCTCTCCTCCGCCTCCCGTCTTCACCTTTGACTCACCTGCCCCTCCTTTCATCCGCTTCACAACTCACCTGCCCCCTCCACAACCTCCCAAAACTCACCTGCATCCTCCACCCCTCCCAAAACTCACCTGCCCCCTCCACAACCTCCCAAAACTCACCTGCCCCCTCCACAACCTCCCAAAACTCACCTGCCCCCTCCACAACCTCCCAAAACTCACCTGCCCCCTCCACAACCTCCCAAAACTCACCTTCCCCCTCCACAACCTCCCAAAACTCACCTGCCCCCTACACAACCTCCCAAAACTCACCTGCCCCCTCCACAACCTCCCAAAACTCACCTGCTCCCTCCACAACCTCCCATAACTCACCTGCCCCCTCCAGAACCTCCCAAAACTCACCTGCATCCTCCACCCCTCCCAAAACTCACCTGCCCCCTCCACAACCTCCCAAAACTCACCTGCATCCTCCACCCCTCCCAAAACTCACCTGCCCCCTCCACAACCTCCCAAAACTCACCTGCATCCTCCACCCTTCCCAAAACTCACCTGCCCCCTCCACAACCTCCCAAAACTCACCTGCATCCTCCACCCCTCCCAAAACTCACCTCCTACACCTCCCTTCCAGCACTTCCTCCCTCCTTCACCCTCTACTTGACAACACTATCACTGTGTAGTGTTGTGTCCTGTGTATCACTACGCAGAGGCTGATAGCACTGCAATAAACACTCATTAAGGTGTTTTTCCGCTTAATTGAAGCAGGAACCAGGAAGCGACTGGCCAGCAGCAAGGCAGACTTCCCTCTCAGTTGGTAATGTGTTGTGTTGTCTCTGAGGAAATATAGAAGAGGCTACCCTAAGAGCTAATGGAAGCTACTGCAACACCACACACAAACACAACTCAGCAACAATAAGACAATATAAGAACATAAGGAAATGGAGCGTTCCACTACACCTACTGGCCCATACCAAATACCTCGAAATCTCACCCATTATTCATAAATAAATTATATATATATATATATATATATATATATATATATATATATATATATATATATATATATATATATATATATATATATATATATATATATATGGTCGTAGAGTAAATAAATCTGACTGTAAATAAATGTAACTGACTAAGAGTGGAGGCTGCGTGATCTGTGTTTGGGATGCCTCGAGCATCAGGACACACGCGGAAGTGAGAATTCTTCCCCAACACTGGGATTTTCTTTGTGCCTAGCAACAACCACACTCCCTGTAGGATGACAGCTACTGTCTCACAATATAGTGGAACCACCACCATAACAAACCTTCATTATAGATGATGTTTCTCCCTTTGTAACACAGAGAAATATTGTTTATATATAATTAAGATTTTGCTCTGCGTTAATGGTTTTCCAGCCACACTGTCTCCCTCCCTATCTAAATATCCCTGTATCTCCCTCTAGATATTCCTGTATCTCCCTCTAAAATTTCCTGTATCTTCCTTTAAATTTCCTTTGTCTCCCTCTAAATATACCCGTATCTTACTCTAAATATTACTGCTCCACTTAAATATCTTTATCTCCCTCTAGATATTCCTGTATCTCCCTCTAGATATCCCTGTATCTCCCTCTAGATATCCCTGTATCTCCCTCTAGATATCCCTGTATCTCCCTCTAGATATCCCTGTATCTCCCTCTAGATATCCCTGTATCTCCCTCTAGATATCCCTGTATTTCCCTCTAAATATCTCCGTAACTCCCTCCCTCTATCTCCCTGTCACTCGCTATTTTTATTTCCTACTGTCTCTGACTCTCCCTGCCTTTCCTACCTTTTTTTTTCACTGGCTTTCCTTCTGTCTCCCTCCTTGACTCTCTCTCCCTGCATATTACCCCAGCAGTGTTAGAGACGAAGGAGGCCTATTGATCTCTTCTTATGAGGAGGGAGGCGCTCCCACCCTCTCTCTGACTCACCCTATCCTTCTCTACTCTCTCTGACTCACCCTATCCTTCTCTACTCTCTGACTCATCCTATCCTTCTCTATTCTCTGACTCACCCTATCCTTCTCTACTCTCTGACTCACCCTATCCTTCTCTACTTACTCTCTGACTCACCCTATCCTTCTCTACTTACTCTCTGACTCACCCTATCCTTCTCTGCTCTCTGACTCACCCTATCCTTCTCTGCTCTCTGACTCACCCTATCCTTCTCTACTCTCTCTGACTCACCCTATCCTTCTCTACTCTCTGACTCATCCTATCCTTCTCTATTCTCTGACTCACCCTATCCTTCTCTACTCTCTGACTCACCCTATCCTTCTCTACTTACTCTCTGACTCACCCTATCCTTCTCTACTTACTCTCTGACTCACCCTATCCTGCTCTACTTTCTATCTGACTCACCCTATCCTTATCTACTCTGACTCAAACTATCCTTCTCTACTCTCTGACTCACCCTATCCTTCTCTACTCTCTGACTCACCCTATCCTTCTCTACTCTCTGACTAACCCTATCCTTCTCTACTCTCTGACTCACCCTATCCTTTTCTACTCTCTGCCTCACCCTATCCTTCCCTACTCTCTCTTTGACTCACCCTATCCTTCTTTACTCTCTCTCTGTGACTCACCCTATCCTTCTCTACTCTCTCTCTGACTCACCCTATCCTTCTCTACTCTCTGACTTGCCCTATCCTTCTCTACTCTCTCTCTGACTCACCCTATCCTTCCCTACTCTCTCTTTGACTCACCCTATCCTTCTTTACTCTCTCTGTGACTCACCCTATTCTTCCCTACTCTCTCTCTCTCTCTGACTCACCCTATTCTTCCCTACTCTCTCTTTGACTCACCCTATCCTTCTTTACTCTCTCTCTCTGACTCACCCTATCCTTCTTTACTCTCTGACTCACCCTATCCTTCTCTCTCTCTCTCTGACTCACCCTATCCTTCTCTACTCTCTCTCTGACTCACCCTATCCTTCTCTACTCTCTCTCTGACTCACCCTATCCTTCTCTACTCTCTCTCTGACTCACCCTATTCTTCCCTACTCTCTCTTTGACTCACCCTATCCTTCTTTACTCTCTCTCTCTGACTCACCCTATCCTTCTTTACTCTCTGACTCACCCTATCCTTCTCTCTCTCTCTCTGACTCACCCTATCCTTCTCTACTCTCTCTCTGACTCACCCTATCCTTCTCTACTCTCTCTCTGACTCACCCTATCCTTCTCTACTCTCTCTCTGACTCACCCTATCCTTCTCTACTCTCTCTCTGACTCACCCTATCCTTTTCTACTCTCTGACTCACCCTATCCTTCTATACTCTCTCTCTGACTCAAACTATACTTCTCTACTCTCTCTGTGACTCACCCTATCCTTCCCTACTCTCTCTTTGACTCACCCTATCCTTCTCTACTCTCTCTCTCTCTGACTTACCCTATCCTTCTTTACTCTCTGACTCACCCTATCCTTCCCTACTCTCTCTCTGACTCACCCTATCCTTCTCTACTCTCTCTCTGACTCACCCTATCCTTCTCTACTCTCTCTCTGACTCACCCTATTCTTCCCTACTCTCTCTTTGACTCACCCTATCCTTCTTTACTCTCTCTCTCTGACTCACCCTATCCTTCTTTACTCTCTGACTCACCCTATCCTTCTCTCTCTCTCTCTGACTCACCCTATCCTTCTCTACTCTCTCTCTGACTCACCCTATCCTTCTCTACTCTCTCTCTGACTCACCCTATCCTTCTCTACTCTCTCTCTGACTCACCCTATCCTTCTCTACTCTCTCTCTGACTCACCCTATCCTTCTCTACTCTCTCTCTGACTCACCCTATCCTTCTCTACTCTCTCTCTGACTCACCCTATCCTTCTCTACTCTCTCTCTGACTCACCCTATCCTTCTCTACTCTCTCTCTGACTCACCCTATTCTTCCCTACTCTCTCTTTGACTCACCCTATCCTTCTTTACTCTCTCTCTCTGACTCACCCTATCCTTCTTTACTCTCTGACTCACCCTATCCTTCTCTCTCTCTCTCTCTGACTCACCCTATCCTTCTCTACTCTCTCTCTGACTCACCCTATCCTTCTCTACTCTCTCTCTGACTCACCCTATTCTTCTCTACTCTCTTTAACTTTCACATCCCCACTTTTATCACCAATCTCCCAGTGTTATCCACTCTGTATTCTCTTCACTTCCACTCCGTCTCTCAATCTTCCTATACACACTTTAAGTTTCTTCACTTCTCTCCCTCCCCATCTCTTCTCTTCCCTCTTTACCCTCTTCTACTCTCACATTCTCTTCATCACCCCACCCTCTTCCCTTCATGTTCCCTCTAACAATTTTCTTGCTGCAGTCACCCTCCCTTTACGGACCCTTTCTTTTTACACAAGTTTGGCGTCGTGTGAGTAGGGAAATGTGGCGTCGTGTGCGTATGAAAGCCTGGCATCGTGTGCGCATGAAAATCTAGCGTCGTGTGCGTATGAAAACCTGGCGTAGTGTGCGTATGGAAACCTGGCGTCGTGTGCGTATAAAAACCTAGCGTCGTGTACGTATGAAAACCTGGCGTTGTGTGCGTATAAAAACCTGGCGTCGCGTGCGTATAAAAACTTGGCGTCGTGTGCGTATGAAAACCTGGCGTCGTGTGCGTATCAGGGAGAACTTTACAATGCTTCCCGGTGTGGAGATGGATGCGTTTCTTCCTGTTTCTTGGTAACCCTTATTCTCTACCCCGGGGCTGCTCTCTCTACCCCGGGGCTGCCCTATCTACCTTGGGGCTGCTCTATCTACCCCGGGGATGCCCTCACTACCCAGGGGCTGCTTTCTATACCCAAGGGCTGCTCTCTCTACCCCGGCGGGGCTGCCCTATCTACCTTGGGGCTGCTCTATCTACCCCGGGGATGCCCTCACTACCCAGGGGCTGCTCTCTCTACCCAGGGGCTGCTCTCTCTACCCCGGGGCTGCTCTATCTACCTTGGGGCTGCTCTATATACCCCGGGGATGCCCTCACTACCCAGGGGCTGCTCTCTCTACCCCGGGGCTGCTCTCTCTACCCCGGGGCTGCTCTCTCTACCCCGGGGCTGCTCTCTCTACCCCGGGGCTGCCCTATCTACCTTGGGGCTGCTCTATCTACCCAGGGGCTGCCCTATTTACCTTGGGGCTGCTCTCTCTACCCCGGGGCTGCCCTATCTACCTTGGGGCTGCTCTATCTATCCCGGGGATGCCCTCACTACCCAGGGGCTGCTCTCTCTACCCAGGGGCTGCTCTCTCTACCCAAGGGCAGCTCTCTCTACCCAGGAGCTGCTCTCTCTACCCCGGGGCTGCTCTCTCTCTGCCAGGGGCTGCTCTCTCTACCAGGGGCTGCTCTCTCTACCAGGGACTGCTCTCTCTACCAGGGGGCTGCTCTCTCTACCCAGGGGCTCCTCTCTCTACCAGGGGGCTGCTCTCTCTACCCAGGAGCTGCTCTCTCTACCCCGGGGCTGCTCTCTCTACCAGGGGCTGCTCTCTCTACCAGAGGGCTGCTCTCTCTACCCAGGGGCTGCTCTCTCTACCCAGGGGCTACTCTCTCTACTCAGGGGCTGCTCTCTCTACCAGGGGCTGCTCTCTCTATCAGGGGGCTGCTCTCTCTACCCAGGGGCTGCTCTCTCTACCAGGGGGCTGCTCTCTCTACCCAGGAGCTGCTCTCTCTACCCCGGGGCTGCTCTCTCTACCCAGGGGTTGCTCTCTCTACAAGAGGCTGCTCTCTCTACCAGGGGCTACTCTCTCTACCAGGGACTGCTCTCTCTACCCAGGGGCTGCTCTCTCTACCCAGGGGCTGCTCTCTACCCAAGGGCTGCTCTCTCTACTCAGAGGCTGCTCTCTCTACCAGGGGTTGCTCTCTCTACCAGGGGCTACTCTCTCTACCCAGGGGCTTCTCTCTACCGGGGCCTGCTCTCTCTACCCAGGGGCTGCTCTCTCTACCTCGGGGCTGCTCTCTCTACCCCGGGGCTGCCCTATCTACCTGGGGCTGCTCTATCTATCCCGGGGATGCCCTCACTAACCAGGAGCTGCTCTCTCTACCCAGGGGCTGCTCCCTCTACGCAAGGGCAGCTCTCGCAACCCAGGGGCTGCTCTCTCTACCCCGGGGCTGCTCTCTCTCAGCCAGGAGCTGCTCTCTCTACCCCGGGGCTGCTCTCTCTACCAGGGGCTGCTCTCTCTACCCAGGGGCTGCTCTCTCTACTCAGGGGCTGCTCTCTCTACCAGGGGGCTGCTCTCTCTACCCAGGGGCTGCTCTCTCTACCGGGGGCTGCTCTCTCTACCCAGGGGCTGCTCTCTCTACCCCGGGGCTGCTCTCTCTACCCCGGGGCTGCCCTATCTACCTTGGGGCTGCTCTATCTATCCCGGGGATGCCCTCACTACCCAGGGGCTGCTCTCTCTACCCAGGGGTTGCTCTCTCTACCCAAGGGCAGCTCTCTCTACCCAGGAGCTGCTCTCTCTACCCCGGGGCTGCTCTCTCTCTGCCAGGGGCTGCTCTCTCTACCAGGGGCTGCTCTCTCTACCCAGGGGCTGCTCTCTCTACTCAGGGGCTGCTCTCTCTACCAGGGGCTGCTCTCTCTACCAGGGGGCTGCTCTCTCTACCCAGGAGCTGCTCTCTCTACCCAGGAGCTGCTCTCTCTCTACCCCGGGGCTGCTCTCTCTACCAGGGGCTGCTCTCTCTACCAGAGGGCTGCTCTCTCTACTCAGGGGCTGCTCTCTCTACCCAGGGGCTACTCTCTCTACTCAGGGGCTGCTCTCTCTACCAGGGGCTGCTCTCTCTATCAGGGGGCTGCTCTCTCTACCCAGGGGTTGTTCTCTCTACCAGAGGCTGCTCTCTCTACCAGGGACTGCTCTCTCTACCCAGGGGCTGCTCTCTCTACCGGGGGCTGCTCTCTACCCAGGGGCTGCTCTCTCTACTCAGAGGCTGCTCTCTTTACCAGGGGTTGCTCTCTCTACCAGAGGTTGCTCTCTCTACCAGGGGCTACTCTCTCTACCAGGGACTGCTCTCTCTACCCAGGGGCTGCTCTCTACCGGGGGCTGCTCTCTCTACCCAGGGGCTGCTCTCTCTGTCAAGTGAGTTTTCGATAACGTGGATGGGGTAAGAATACTCACGTAGGCTGGTAGTATGTATAATATAACGGAAAGTATGGGAAAGCCCCAAGAGCCGACCTGCCTCTCTCTGCTCCCTATCTTCGACTGACCCACAAGTGCCTACGGGTCAGGGTGAACTCAATCTCCATCCTTCAGCATCCAGTCTCCATCCTTCAGCATCCAGTCTCCATCCTTCAGCATCCAGTCTCCATCCTTCAGCATCCAGTCTCCATCCTTGAGTCTCCAGTGTCTATCTTTCAGTTTCCAGCCTCCGTACTTCAGTTTCCAGTCTTTAGCCTTCAGCTTCCAGCTTCCATTCTTCAGCTTGTAGCTTCCAGGCTCCAATCTTACGCCGTGCTCACACCTTCACTTACCCTCAGTAAAGTCTGGTGAATATGGTACACATTAACCTCAACATTCTCACAGAGTATTCAACTGTCTCGTCCACCACACAGCTCCCCTCAGATTTATAAAAAAAAACTTTACATATTCCCCTTCACTCCCCTCTACCGCCTCCCTTCCTCCCCTCGCTCTGTTGCCCTTTCTTCTGTCTGGTAGCTTCCCTCTCCCCTCGTCTGCTGGATGGCACCTCATGGCATCACCAGCTGGTGCCACACATCTCCTCTCGTCTTCAGCTAGATGGCACCTCGTGGCATCACCAGCTGGTGCCACACGTCTCCCCTCGTCTTCAGTTAGATGGCACCTCGTGGCATCACCAGCTGGTGCCAAACATCTCCCCTCGTCTTCAGAAGGCTGGCACCTCGTGGAATCACCAGATGGCACCTTGGATTTCCCCTCGTTACATAATTGTCTCTATTATTTGTGCCTTTCTCCTATTGTCTCTGTGCCTTCCATCCTCCATCCAGTGTTCCCGCCACCCTCCCTCCAATGTTCCTTTCATCCTCCCTCCCTGGCTCTACCTCCCATCCTCCCTCCCTGGCTCTACCTCCCATCCTCCCTCCTTGGCTTTCCTCACATCCTCCCTCCCTGGCTTTCACATCTTCCCTCTCTGGCTCTCACATCCTCCCTCCATGGCTCTTACATCTGGCTTTCACATCTTCCCTCTCTGGCTCTCATATCCTCCCTCCATGGCTCTTACATCCTCCCTCCCTGGCTCTCCTCCCATCCTCCCTCCCTGGCTCTCTTCCCATTCTCCCTCCCTGGCTCTCCTCCCATCCTCCCTCCCTGGCTCTCCCTCACAGGGGTCAGCAGAAGGAAAGGGTGCAAGTTATTTACTTAGACAAAAGATATACTGACCCTCACAACACTGGTACCTCCCCTCCCATACCCATCATTCCAACACTCAGATATGGATACTGACCCTCACAATAATGGTCCCTTCCCTCCCATACCCATCATTCCAACACTGAGATATAGATACTTACCCTCACAACACTGGTACCTCCCACACCCATCATTCCAACACTGAGATATAGATACTTACCCTCACAACACTGGTACCTCCCACACCCATCATTCCAACACTGTTTAGTATACTAAATAGTTATAACTATAACCATAATTTTTAAAGGGCGGCCCCAAAGCTCAAATGGCAGATCATCTTCTGACTAAGACCTGCGTCAGGAAACATTTGTCCTGTTTCCTGATGAACCTAACCTAACCTAACCTGTAAGATTCTGAGACAGTCTTCCTTACTTAATTTCCTAGAGTAGTACTGCAGAAGCACTAATCCCACTGTCCTTGTTATGAACCACCATTCTGCAGGTAAATGCCACACATGCACTGATCAAGACGTTGATGAAGGAAACGCTTCGCCATAGTCTTAATGGCGAAACGTCTGGTTAATGTGTTGGCCACTGTATGGGTATAAGCAGATTACATCCACCAGGAGGTACTCTCTGCGAGGGAGCACACGACCTCTGTACTATATGAACCACCATCACTGCGGTGACCTAGGGAGTCTGAAGGCATCACTGACTACCAGCTGTGACTCTAGCTGGAGTACCTGGTGAAGCCTCTGCGCTGAGAGAGTACCTGGTGAGGAACAGTAGCTCTGGTGAGGAGACAGTAGCTGAAAGTACCTGGTAGCTGACAGTAGCTGAGAGTACCTGGTGAGGAGCCTCTGACAGTATGTGAGAGAGCCTCTGACAGCTGAGAGTACCTGGTGAGGAGCCTCTGACAGTAGCTGAGAGAGTACCTGGTGAGGAGCCTGACAGTAGCTGAGAGAGTACCTGGTGAGGAGCCTGACAGTAGCTGAGAGTACCTGGTGAGGAGCATCTGACAGTAGCTGAGAGAATACCTGGTCAGGAGCCTCTGACAGTAGCTGAGAGAGAACCTCGTATGAAGGCTTTAATAGTAGTTGAGAAATCACAGGGTGTGGAGCCTGTAAGGCTGTGGTAACTGCTGTGTCACAGTGGTAGAGGCTGTGGTAACTGCTGTGTCACATTGGTAGAGGCTGTGGTAACTGCTGTGTCACAGTGGTAGAGGCTGTGGTAACTGCTGTGTCACAGTGGTAGTGGGTGTGGTAACTGCTGTGTCACAGTGGTAGAGGCTGTGGTAACTGCTGTGTCACAGTGGTAGAGGCTGTGGTAACTGCCGTGTCACAGTGGTAGAAGCTGTGATAACTGCTGTCGCAGTAGTGGAGGCTGTGGTGGCTGCTGTGTCACAGTGGTGGAGGCTGTGGTGACTGCTGTGTCACAGTGGTAGAGGCTGTGGTAATTGCTGTGTCACAGTGGCGGAGGCTGTGGTGACTGCTGTGCCACAGAGGTGGAGGCTGTGGTAACTGCTGTGACACAGTGGTGGAGGCTGTGGTAACTGCTGTCACAGTAGTGGAGCCTGTGGTAACTGCTGTGTCACAGTGGTAGAGGCTGTGGTAACTGCTGTGCCACAGTAGTGGAGGCTGTGGTAGCTGCTGTCACAGTAGTGGAGGCTGTGGTAACTGCTGTCACAGTAGTGGAGGCTGTGGTGACTGCTGTCACAGTAGTGGAGGCTGTGGTAACTGCTGTGTCACAGTGGTAGAGGCTGTGGTAACTGCTGTCACAGTAGTGGAGGCTGTGGTGACTGTGTCACAGAAGTGGAGGCTGTGGTAACTGCTGTGTCAGAGGTGTGGAGGCTGTGGCAACTGCTGTGTCACAGTGGTGCAGGCTGTGGTAACTGCTGTGTCACTTTGGTGGAGACTGTGGGAACTGATATGTTACAGTGGTGGACTGTGGGAACTGCTATGTCACAGTGGTGGAGGCTGTGAGAACTGATATGTCACAGTGGTAGAGACTGTGGTAACTGCTGTGTCACAGTGGTGGAGACTGTGGGAACTGATATGTCACAGTGGTGGACTGTGGGAACTGCTATGTCACAGTGGTGGAGGCTGTGGGAACTGATATGTCACAGTGGTAGACTGTGGTAACTGCTGTGTCACAGTGGTGGAGACTGTGGGAACTGATATCTCACAGTGGTGGAGACTGTGGGAACTGCTATGTCACAGTGGTAGAGACTGTGGTAACTGCTGTGTCACAGTGGTGGAGACTGTGGGAACTGATATCTCACAGTGGTGGAGACTGTGGGAACTGCTATGTCACAGTGGTAGAGGCTGTGGTAACTGCTGTGTCACAGTGGTGGAGACTGTGGGAACTGCTATGTCACATTGGTAGAGGCTGTGGGAACTGCTATGTCACAGTGGTGGAAACTGGGAACTGCTATGTCACACTGGTAGAGGCTGTGGTAACTGCTGTGTCACAGTGGTGGAGACTGTGGGAACTGCTATGTCACAGTGGTAGAGGCTGTGGGAACTGCTGTGTCACAGTGGTAGAGGCTGTGGGAACTGCTGTGTCACAGTGGTAGAGGCTGTGGGAACTGCTGTGTCACAGTGGTGGAGGCTGTGAGAACTGCTGTGTCACAGTGGTAGAGGCTGTGAGAGCACAGAATTGATTACGTGGAGAGAAAATCAATAGAGCAGTTGCTGGGGGAGGGAGCTGTTGCTAAAGGGAGGAAGCAGTTGCTGGGGAGGGAGGAAGCAGTTGCTGGGGAGAAAGGAAGCAGTTGCTGGGGAGAGAGGAAGCAGTTGCTGGGGAGGGAGGAAGCAGTTGCTGGGGAGAAAGGAAGCAGTTGCTGGGGAGAGAGGAAGCAGTTGCTGGGGAGGGAGGAAGCAGTTGCTGGGGAGAGAAGAAGCAGTTGCTGGGGAGAGAGGAAGCAGTTGATGGGGAGAGAGGAAGCAGTTGCTGGGGAGGGAGGAAGCAGTTGCTGGGGAGAGAGGAAGCAGTTGCTGGGGAGAGAGGAAGCAGTTGCTGGGGAGGGAGGAAACAGTTGCTGGGGAGAGAGGAAGAAGTTGCTGGGGAGGGAGGAAGCAGTTGCTGGGGAGAGAGGAAGCAGTTGCTGGGGAGAGGAAGCAGTTGCTGGGGAGAGAGGAAGCAGTTGCTGGGGAGGGAGAAAGCAGTTGCTGGGGAGAGAGGAAGCAGTTGATGGGGAGAGAGGAAGCAGTTGCTGGGGGGGGAGGAAGCAGTTGCTGGGGAGAGAGGAAGCAGTTGCTGGGGAGAGAGGAAGCAGTTGCTGGGGAGAGAGGAAGCAAATGCTGGGGAGGGAGGAAGCAGTTGCTGGGGAGAGAGGAAGCAGCTGCTGGGGAGAGAGAAAGAAGTTGCTGGGGAGGGAGGAAGCAGTTTCTGGGGAGAAAGGAAGCATTTGCTGGGGAGGGAGGGAACAGTTGCTGGGGAGGGAGGAAGCAGTTGCTGGGGAGGGAGGAAGCAGTTGCTGGGGAGGGAGGAAGCAGTTGCTGGGGAGGGAGGAAGCAGTTGCTGGGGAGGAAGCAGTTGCTGGGGAGGGAGGAAGCAGTTGCTGGGGAGGGAGAAAGCAGTTGCTGGGGAGGGAGGAAGTAGTTGCTGGGGAGGGAGGAAGCATTTGCTGCGGAGGGAGAAAGCAGTTGCTGGGGAGGGAGGAAGCAGTTGCTGGGGAGGAAGCAGTTGCTGGGGAGGGAGGAAGCAGTTGCTGCGGAGGGAGAAAGCAGTTGCTGGGGAGGGAGGAATCAGTTGCTGCGGAGGGAGGAAGCAGTTGCTGGGGAGGGAGGAATCAGTTGCTGCGGAGGGAGGAAGCAGTTGCTGGGGAGGGAGGAAGCATTTGCTGGGGAGGGAGGAATCAGTTGCTGCGGAGGGAGGAAGCATTTGCTGGGGAGGGAGGAAGCAGTTGCTGGGGAGGGAGGACGCATTTGCTGGGGAGGGAGGAAGCAGTTGCTGGGGAGGGAGGAATCAGTTGCTGCGGAGGGAGGAAGCATTTGCTGGGGAGGGAGGAATCAGTTGCTGCGGAGGGAGGAAGCAGTTGCTGGGGAGGGAGGAATCAGTTGCTGCGGAGGGAGGAAGCAGTTGCTGGGGAGGGAGGAATCAGTTACTGCGGAGGGAGGAAGCAGTTGCTGGGGAGGGAGGAAGCAGTTGCTGGGGAGGGAGGAAGCAGTTGCTGCGGAGGGAGGAAGCAGTTGCTGGGGAGGGAGGAAGCAGTTGCTGCGGAGGGAGGAAGCAGTTGCTGCGGAGGGAGGAAGCAGTTGCTGCGGAGGGAGGAAGCAGTTGCTGGGGAGGGAGGAAGCATTTGCTGCGGAGGGAGGAAGCAGTTGCTGGGGAGGGAGGAAGCAGTTGCTGGGGAGGGAGGAAGCAGTTGCTGGGGAGGGAGGAAGCAGTTGCTGGGGAGGGAGGAAGCAGTTGCTGGGGAGGGAGGAAGCATTTGCTGCGGAGGGAGGAAGCAGTTGCTGGGGAGGGAGGAAGCAGTTGCTGCGGAGGGAGGAAGCAGTTGCTGGGGAGGGAGGAAGCAGTTGCTGGGGAGGGAGGAAGCAGTTGCTGGGGAGGGAGGAAGCAGTTGCTGGGGAGGGAGGAAGCAGTTGCTGGGGTGGGAGGAAGCAGTTGCAGGGGAGGGAGGAAGCAGTTGCTGGGGAGGAAGCAGTTGCCGGGGAGGGAGGAAGCAGTTGCCGGGGAGGGAGGAAGCAGTTGCTGGGGAGGGAGGAAGCAGTTGCTGGGGAGAGAGAAAGCAGTTGCCGGGGAGGGAGGAAGCAGTTGCTGGGGAGGAAGCAGTTGCTGGGGAGAGAGGAAGCAGTTGCTGGGGAGGGAGGAAGCAGTTGCTGGGGAGGGAGGAAGCAGTTGCTGGGGAGGGAGGAAGCAGTTGCTGGGGAGGGAGGAAGCAGTTGCTAGGGAGGGAGAAAGCAGTTGCTGGGGAGGGAGGAAGCAGTTGCTAGGGAGGGAGGAAGCAGTTGCTGGGGAGAGAGGAAGCAGTTGCTGGGGAGGGAGGAAGCAGTTGCTGGGGGCGAGAGCTGTTGCTAGGGGATGGAAGAAGCAACTGCTGAAGGAAGGGAGGTAACATATATATATATATATATATATATATATATATATATATATATATATATATATATATATATATATATATATATATATATATGTGTGTGTGTGTGTGTGTGTGTTTACCTGGACCTGGAGTTTACCTGGAGCGAGTTCCGGGGGTCAACGCCCCCGCGGCCCGGTCTGTGACCAGGTCTCCTGGTGGATCAGAGCCTGATCAACCAGGCTGTTGCTGCTGGCTGCACGCAAACCAACGTACGAGCCACAGCCCGGCTGGTCAGGAACCGACTTTAGGTGCTTGTCCAGTGCCAGTTTGAAGACTGCCCGGGGTCTGTTGGTAATCCCCCTTATGTATGCTGGGAGGCAGTTGAACAGTCTCGGGCCCCTGACACTTATTGTATGGTCTCTTAACGTGCTAGTGACACCCCTGCTTTTCATTGGGGGGATGTTGCATCGTCTGCCAAGTCTTTTGCTTTCGTAGTGAGTGATTTTCGTGTGCAAGTTCGGTACTAGTCCCTCTAGGATTTTCCAGGTGTATATAATCATGTATCTCTCCCGCCTGCGTTCCAGGGAATACAGGTTTAGGAACCTCAAGCGCTCCCAGTAATTGATTTGTTTTATCTCCGTTATGCGCGCCGTGAAGGTTCTCTGTACATTTTCTAGGTCAGCAATTTCACCTGCCTTGAAAGGTGCTGTTAGTTTGCAGCAATATTCCAGCCTAGATAGAACAAGTGACCTGAAGAGTGTCATCATGGGCTTGGGCTCCCTAGTTTTGAAGGTTCTCATTATCCATCCTGTCATTTTTCTAGCAGATGCGATTGATACAATGTTATGGTCCTTGAAGGTGAGATCCTCCGACATGATCACTCCCAGGTCTTTGACGTTGGTGTTTCGCTCTATTTTGTGGCCAGAATTTGTTTTGTACTCTGATGAAGATTTAATTTCCTCGTGTTTACCATATCTGAGTAATTGAAATTTCTCATCGTTGAACTTCATATTGTTTTCTGCAGCCCATTGAAAGATTTGGTTGATGTCCGCCTGGAGCCTTGCAGTGTCTGCAATGGAAGACACTGTCATGCAGATTCGGGTGTCATCTGCAAAGGAAGACACGGTGCTGTGGCTGACATCCTTGTCTATGTCGGATATGAGGAGGAGAAACAAGATGGGAGCGAGTACTGTGCCTTGTGCAACAGAGCTTTTCACCGTAGCTGCCTCGGACTTTGTGTGTGTGTCTTGCGGAATAGGTAAAACTTTCGATTTTGGCTTAAATGGCAACGCTCTTCTTGCCGAGTAAGGCAAGTGAAAATCATTCTGAACATAACGAAAAAAAGATATCTCATTGTGTTTGTTTATTATTAACTTACTGTAAACTTATTTAAAATACATTTAGTTTTATTAGGCTAAATGAAATTGCGTTTGTTATAATAAAGTTAGGCAAGTTTTCTAAGGTGATTTTGGTACAAAATTATTAATTTCTACACTAACATAAATGAAACATATATATATATATATATATATATATATATATATATATATATATATATATATATATATATATATATATACATACATACATATTATATATGTGTGTACTTACCTAGTTGAAGTTGCAGGGGTTGAGTCCAAGCTCCTGGCCCCGCCTCTTCACTGGTTGCTACTAGGTCACTCTCCCTGAACCATGAGCTTTATCATACCTCTGCTTAAAGCTATGTATGGATCCTGCCTCCACTACATCGCTTCCCAAACTATTCCACTTACTGACTACTCTGTGGCTGAAGAAATACTTCCTAACATCCCTGTGATTCATCTGTGTCTTCAGCTTCCAACTGTGTCCCCTTGTTACTGTGTCCAATCTCTGGAACATCCTGTCTTTGTCCACCTTGTCAATTCCTCTCCGTATTTTGTATGTCGTTATCATGTCTCCCCTATCTCTCCTGTCTTCCAGTGTCGTCAGGTTGATTTCCCTTAACCTCTCCTCGTAGGACATACCTCTTAGCCCTGGGACTAGTCTTGTTGCAAACCTTTGCACTTTCTCTAGTTTCCTTACATGATGAGGAGCATGGTGGGCTATATGGAGTCTTTATACACTTCGAAGTATTAATCATTGTTAGTGTGGATTAACACTGGGTGTTAATTGAGTGTTGTGGGCCGCATTCTAGGAAAGAAAATAGTTGGCTAGGTGCGGGTTCCAAACTGACACTGCATACTCCAATATGGGCCTAACGTACAGTGTACAGGGTCCTGAACGATTCCTTATTAATATGTCGGAATGCTGTTCTGAGGTTTGCTAGGCGCCGGAAGGTGCAGCAGTTATTTGGTTGATGTGCGCTTCAGATGTGCCTGGTGTTATACTCACCCCAAGATCTTTTTCCTTGAGTGAGGTTTGTAGTCTCTGGCCCCCTATACTGTATGTCAGTAACTCCAAACATCGTATCTCCACGAACCCTCTCAACATGTACTCCGTCTGTGGTCTTCATGACTTTACACTTGGTGGGGTTGAATTCCAGGAGCCAGTTTCTAGACCAGGTCTGCAGCCTGTCCAGATATCTCTGTAGTTCTGCCTGGTCCTCGTCCGATTGAAATCTTCTCATCAACTTTACGTCATTTGCAAACAGGGACACTTCGGAGTCTATTTCTTCCGTCGTGTCGTTCACAAATACCAGAAACAGCACCGGTCCTAGGACTAATCCCTGTGGCACCCCGCTCGTTACCGGCGCCCACTCTGACACCTTGCCACGTACCATGGCTCGCTGTTGTCTTCCTGACAGGTATTCCCTGACCCATTGCAGTGCCTTCCCTGTTATCCCTGCTTGGTCCTCCAGTTTTTGCACTAATCCTTCCCTGTTACGCGTTACCTTGTGTATGTGTGTGTGCGTGCGTGCATGTGAGCGCGCAGGCGTGCAAGAAACAGGTGGATAACAGGTGGAGGCAGCAGAGGCTCTCCACAGGTGAGTGGCAACCGGCACCTCATCTTTAAGGGTACACTCCACCCTCCCCACCACCACTACCACTGCTACCACCACCACCATCACCAGTACTACCACTACCTCCACCAACATTACCACTACGCCCCCCACCACCATCACCACTACCTCCCCCACCACCAGTACCACCACTACCACTACCTCCCCACCATCACCACTACCTCCACCACCATCACCACTACCTCTCCCGCCACCACCATCACCAGTACCACCACTACCACTATCTCCCCCACCATCACCACCACTACCTCCACCACCATCACCACTACCTCCCCCACAATCATAATTACCTTCCTCACCATCCCCGGTACCACCCCCACCTAATCCACCATCACCACTACCTCCCCCACCATCACCAGTACCACCATCACCTCTACCTCCCCCACCTTCACCACTACCACCACTACCTCCCCACCATCACAACTACCTCCCCCACCATCACCAGTACCACCACCACCTCCTCCACCATCAACACTACCTCCCCCACCAACACCACTACATCCCCTACCATCACCACTACCACCACTACCTCCCCCACCATCACCACACCCTCCCCCACCATCACCAGTACCACCAACACCACTACCTCCACCACCATCACCACTAACTCCTCCAGCATCACCACCACTACCTCCACCACCATCACCACTACCTCCACCAACATTACCACTACGCCCCCACCACCATCACCACTACCTCCCCCACCACTACCACTACCTCCCCCACCATCACCGCCACTACCTCCTCCACCATCACTACTACCATCACCACCACTACCTCCATCACCCTCACCACTACCACCACCACCACTACCTCCACCACCATCACCACTACCTCCCCCACCATCACCACTACCTCTCCCACCATCACCACTACCTCCCCCACCATCACCAGTACCACCACCACCACTACCTCCACCACCACTACCATCACCACCACTACCTCCACCAACATTATCACTACGCCTCCACCACCACTACATCCCCCACCACCACCATTACCACCACTACCTCCACCATCACTACTACCACCACCACCACTACCTCCACCACCATCCCCACTACCACCACCACCACTACCTCCACCACCATTACCACCACTACCTCCCCCACCATCACCACTACATCCCCCACCATCACAACTACCTTCCCCACCATCAGCAGTACCACCACCACCTCTTCCACCATCACCAGTACCACTACCTCCCCCACCATCACCACTACCACCACCACCACTACCTCCCCCACCATCACCACTGCTACCACTACCTCCCCCACCATCACCAGTACCACCACCACTACCTCCCCCACCACCAACACCAGTACCACCACCACCACCACTACCTCCCCCCACCACCACCACTATCACCACCACCAGTATCACCACCAAAACTACCTCCCTCCCCCATCACAACTGCCACCACCACCATCACCACTCCCTCCCCACGATCACCACTACCACCATCACCAGTACCACCACCACCACTAATTGCTCCACCATCACCACCACTACCACCATTACCACTACCTCACCCACCAACACCACTACCTCACCCATCACCACCACTTCCACCATCACCACTACCTCCCCCATCATCACCACCATTACCGCCATAACCACTACCTCCCCCACCATCACCACCATTCCCACTACCTCCCCCACCATCACCACCACTACCACCATTACCACCACCTCCCTCACCATCACCACCACGATTACCACTACCTCCCCCACCATCACCACCACTACCACCATAACCACTACCTCCCCCACCATCACCACCATTAGCACTACCTCCCCACCATCACCACCACCATTACCACCACCTCCCTCACCATCACCACCACCATTACCACTACCTCCCCCACCATCACCACTACCTCCTCCACCATCACCACCGCTACCACCAACACCACTACCTCCCCACCATTACCACCATCACCACTACCTCCCCCACCATCACCACCACTACCACCATTACCACTATCTCCCCCACCATCACCACCACTACCACCATCACCACCACTACCTCCCCCACCATCACCATCACTACCACCATTACCACTACCTCCCCCACCATCACCACCACTACCACCAACACCACTACCTCCCCCACCATCACCACCACAACCACAACCACCATCACCACTACCTCCCCCACCATGACCACCACCATTACAACTACCTCCCACACCATCACCACCACTACCACCAACACCACTATCTCCCCCACCATCACCACCACCATTGCCACTTTCTCCCCCACCATCACCACCACTACCACCAACACCACTACCTCCCCCACCATCACCACTACCTCCCCCACCATCACCACCACTATCACCATTACCACTATCTCCCCCATCACCACCATTACCACTATCTCCCCCACCATCACCACCACCATTACCACTATCTCCCCCATCACCACCATTACCACTATCTCCCCCACCATCACCACCACTACCACCATCACCACAACCTCCCCCACCATCATCACCACTACCACAACCTCCCCCACCATCACCACTACCACCATCACCACAACCTCCCCCACCATCGCCACTACCCCCACCATCACCACAACCTCCCCCACCATCACCACTACTACCACCATCACCACCTCCATTACCACTATCTGCCCCACCATCACCCCAACCTCCCCACCATCACCACCACCTCCCCCACCATCACCACCACTA
>NC_091296.1:72174016-72176516 GCF_038502225.1 Cherax quadricarinatus | reverse complement strand
AGCGCCTTCTTGAAGACAACCAGGGGCCTATTTGTAATCCCCCTTATGTAAACTGGAAGGCAGTTGAACAGTCTTGGGCCCCTGACACTTATTGTGTTGTCTCTTAATGTACTCGTGGCCTCCCTTCTTCTCATTTAGGGAATGTTGTATCTCCGGCCGAGTCTTTTGCTTTCGTAGGGAGTGATTTTCGTGTGCATGATTGGTACTAATCCCTCTAGGATTTTCCAAGTGTATATTACCGTGTATCTTTCTCGCCTGAGTCCCAGGGAATACAAATCAAGGGACTTCAACCGTTCCCAGTAATATAGGTGCTTTTCGTGCTTATGCGTGCCGTGAAAGTTCTCTGTACATTCTCCAGGTCAGCAATTTCACCTGCCTTGAAGGGGGCAGTTAGTGTACAACAGTATTCCAGCCTAGAAAGAACAAGCGATTTGAAAAGAATCATCATGGGCTTGGCGTTCCTAGTTTTGAAGGTTCTCATTATCCATCCTATCATTTTTCTAGCAGATGAGGTAGATACATTGTTGTGGTCTTTGAAGGTGAGATCCTCTGACATTATCACTCCCAGATCTTTCACATTAGTTTTTCGCTCTATTGTGTGGTTAGAATTCGTTTTATACTCTGATAATGTTTTTACTTCCTCAAGTTTTCCATATATGAGTAGCTGAAATTTCTCTTCAATGAACTTCAAATTGTTTTCTGAGGCCCATTTTAAAGATTTGGTTAATGTCCACTTGGAGTTTTGCAGTGTCTTCGATGGAGGTCACTGTCATGGCAATTCGAGTGTCATCCGCAAAGGAAGACACGGAGCTATGGCTTACATCTCTATGTCAGATATAAGGATGAGGAACAGGATGCGAGTACTGTGCCTTGTGGAGCACAGCTTTCCACTGTACTCGCCTCAGACTTTACTGTGTTTACTATTACATTTTGTGTTCTATCTGTTAGGAAGTTATAGATCCATCTACCAACTTTTCCTGTTATTCCTTCGTCGCGCATTTCGTGCGCTATTACACCATCATCGTACTTATCGAAGGCTTTCGTAGTCTGTGTATACTCCATCTGCATTTTGTTTATCCTCTAAAGCATCCAGGACCTTGTCATAGTGGTCCAGTAGCTGGGACAGACAGGAGCGACCTGATCTAAACCTGTGTTGCCCTGGGTTGTGTAACTGATGGGTATCTAGGTGGTTGGCAATCTTCTTAGAACCCTTCCGAAGATTTTTATGATATGGGATGTTGATATCGGTGTACTCACCTATTTGTACTCACCTATTTGTGGTTGCAGGGGTCGAGTCACAGCTCCTGGCCCCGCCTCTTCGCTGATTGCTACTAGGTCCTCTCTCTCCCTGCCCCATGAGCTCTATCATACCTCGCCTTAAAACTATGTATGGTTCCTGCCTCCACATCCCTTTCTAGGCTATTCCATGGCCTGACTACTCTATGACTGAAGAAATACTTCCTAACATCCCTTTGATTCATCTGAGTCTTCAACTTCCAATTGTGACCTCTTGTGTCTGTGTCCCATCTCTGGAACATCCCGTCTTTGTCCACCTTGTCTATTCCGCGCAGTATTTTATATGTCGTTATCATGTCTCCCCTGACCCTCCTGTCCTCCAGTGTCGTCAGGCCGATTTCCCTCAACCTTTCTTCGTAGGACAATCCCCGTAGCTCTGGGACTAGTCTTGTTGCAAACCTTTGCACTTTCTCTAATTTCTTGACGTGCTTGACTAGGTGTGGATTCCAAACTGGTGCTGCATACTCCAGTATGGGACTGACGTAGATGGTATACAGAGTCTTAAACGAATCCTTACTGAGGTATCGGAACGCTATCCGTAGGTTTGCCAGGCGCCCATATGCTGCAGCAGTTATCTGATTGGTGTGTGCCTCAGGAGATATGCTCGGTGTTATACTCACCCCCAGATCTTTTTCCTTGAGTGAGGTTTGCAGTCTTTGGCCATCTAAACTATATTGTGTCTGCGGTCTTCTTTGCCCTTCCCCAATCTTTGCAATTGTTTTACTGCCACCTTTGTGGAGTGGGGCTATGTGACTGTTGGATGACTCCTGTGTCCAGGCTCCCTCTCCATAGAGTGCTGAAGGAACGTGACAGGGGCTTCTTGCAGTTCTTGATGAACACGGAGTTCCACGAGTCCGGGCCTGGGGCAGAGTGTTTGGGCATGTTATTAATTGCCTTTCCGAAGTCTTGTGGTGTTAGGATAATGTCAGAGATTTTTGAAGTGACCAAATTTTGAGTCTCAGTCATAAAAAAATAATTTAGATTGTCGATCCTGAGTCTGGATCGCCTTCGCCTGTATAGGGAGCGTCTCTCTCTAGTTGTCATCTTCTCTTTCTTTTTTCTTAATGGAATATGCCTTGAGCAGACCTCAAGTTCCACAGAGTTGATTAGGATATCTCAGCTTGTTTCATTTAGCACATGGCTGACTTGTTCCCTGTGTATGTTTTTGTTATTGAAGTTGAATTTTGTGAAGGCACCCTTCATA
>NC_091296.1:72019016-72169016 GCF_038502225.1 Cherax quadricarinatus | reverse complement strand
CCCAGTACACAGAGAACGTATATAAAGACGAAAATAGCCTGAAGGCTCCTAGGCGAGACGCTAAAACAGTTTACACAACGGGTCAGGAAGTGAGCCGGGGTGAGGGGTGAGGGAGGATGTTCTTCCCACCTGCCTCACTTGGTGTTACGTGACGGTGGTGTGGTGTAACGTGACAGGGGTGTGGTGTAACGTGTTGGTGGTATGGTGTTACATGACCGGGGTGTGGTACAACGTAAGGGAGTGTGGTGCAACGTAAGGGAGTGTGGTGCAACGTAAGGGAGTGTGGTACAACGTAAGGGAGTGTGGCGCAACGTAAGGGGGTGTGGTGTTACGTGACGGGGGTGTGGTACAACGTGGCGGGGTGTGGTGCAACGTAAGGGAGTGTGGTACAACGTGGCGGGGGTGTGGTGTTACGTGATGGGGTGTGGCGTTACGTGATGGGGGTGTGGTTCAACGTGGTGGGGGTGTGGTGTTAGGTGATGGGGTGTGGTACAAAGTGGCGTGGGTGTGGCGTTACGTGATGGGGGTGTGACACAACGTGGCGGGGGTGTGGTGTTACGTGATGGGGTGTGGCACAACGTGGAGGGGGTGTGGCGTTACGTGATTGGGGTGTGGTACAACGTGGCGGGGGTGTGGTGTTACGTGATGGGGTGTGGCACAACGTGGCGGGGGTGTGGCGTTACGTGATGGGGGTGTGGTACAATGTGGCGGGGGTGTGGTACAACGTGACGGGGTTGTGGTGTTATGCGATAGGGGTATGGTGTTACGTGACGGGGTTGTGGTCTTACTTGACAGGTGTGGTGTTACGTGACGGGGTGTGGTGTAAAGTGACGGGGTTGTTGTGTAACATGACGGGGTTGTGGTGTTACGTGACAGGGGATATGGTGTTATGTTACGTGATGTGGTGCCACGGCAGATTATTATATTCATAAAGAAGCACTAAACCCGTAGAAAGTAACCGAGAAATGGAATGATCAGACCCAAGAGAAGGATAAGATATTAACACGGGGTGTGGCGCCAGGTGCGGGGTAATCAAACACAGTGTGATGTAAACACAGAGTGTGTGTGGCTGTAATAATACACATTACATATCGTGTTGTTCACACACACACACACACACACACACACACACACACACACACACACACACACACACACACACACACACGTGTAACGTGATGTTTATGATATATGTGAAGAATTAAAGTTAATAACAACACTGTAACTTCTTTCACTGTACTTCTTAATGTTTCTCAGTTAATATATCAACCAAGGCACACGAGATAAATCAGGCGATGCTGTTCTTCTCTCAAGATAAATGGAAAAATGTGTGGTGACACTGGTCTTACCACGACTCCCGTCAGACCTTCCGCTAGCTCACCGGCCATTCTCAAAAATTATATATCGCATAAGGAAGTACATATATCTAACTTTCTACACATCACTCAATACACAAAGAAACGCATTTTAGCATCATAAGATCTTTTCATTAAATCAGATTTGTTTAAAATAAAGTAGGAAAAAATTTCAGAACTGTATTGTTGACGAAGAAGGAGAGGCGATACTTGATACACGGGACATATACTTGAGACAATACACGAGTATGTATTTATATCTTACTTACTTCACTTACACAACTTTTACCATAAAGTAACTGAAAACTCCACTTCTTTCATGGTTCACAGATTCACTTAATACACCAGTCATTAACATTAATCACACCAGTCATTAACATTAATCACACCAGTCATTAACATTAATCACACCAGTCAGTAACATTAATCACACCAGTCAGTAACATTAATCACACCAGTCAGTAACATTAATCACACCAGTCAGTAACATTAATCACACCAGTCAGTAACATTAATCACACCAGTCAGTAACATTAATCACACCAGTCAGTAACATTAATCACACCAGTCAGTAACATTAATCACACCAGTCATTAACATTAATCACACCAGTCAGTAACATTAATCACACCAGTCATTAACATTAATCACACCAGTCAGTAACATTAATCACACCAGTCAGTAACATTAATCACACCAGTCATTAACATTCATCACACCAGTCATTAACATTAATCACACCAGTCATTAACATTAATCACACCAGTCAGTAACATTAATCACACCAGTCATTAACATTAATCACACCAGTCATTAACATTAATCACACCAGTCAGTAACATTAATCACACCAGTCAGTAACATTAATCACACCAGTCAGTAACATTAATCACACCAGTCATTAACATTAATCACACCAGTCATTAACATTAATCACACCAGTCAGTAACATTAATCACACCAGTCAGTAACATTAATCACACCAGTCAGTAACATTAATCACACCAGTCAGTAACATTAATCACACCAGTCATTAACATTAATCACACCAGTCATTAACATTAATCACACCAGTCAGTAACATTAATCACACCAGTCAGTAACATTAATCACACCAGTCATTAACATTAATCACACCAGTCAGTAACATTAATCACACCAGTCAGTAACATTAATCACACCAGTCAGTAACATTAATCACACCAGTCAGTAACATTAATCACACCAGTCATTAACATTAATCACACCAGTCATTAACATTAATCACACCAGTCAGTAACATTAATCACACCAGTCATTAACATTAATCACACCAGTCAGTAACATTAATCACACCAGTCATTAACATTAATCACACCAGTCAGTAACATTCACAACAGTAACATTCCTCTTAGTATGACCTCTCCTTACATTCTTAATATCAACATTTTTTATTTTTATTCTCTCTCCCATTCAACATCAGTCACAATATTAATCACATCGGTCAGTATCAGTAACATTATCAGGCACAGCACCACAGTATTAATCACAGCATCAATCACAGTACCAGTCACAGCATATGTCACACAGTCACAGCCCCAGTCACATTATCATTAGTGGTAATAGTAGTAGTAGTGGTGATGGCAGTGGTAGTCGTAGTCGTAGCAGTAATAGTAGTATTAGCGTAGTAGTATATTATAGTAGCAGTATAATACCAGTATAGTATTAGTAGTAGCACTAGTAGTAGCATTAGTAGTAGCACTAGTAGCACTAGTAGTAGCACTAGCAGTAGCACTAGTAGTAGCACTAGTAGTAGCACTAGCAGTAGCACTAGTAGTAGCACTAGCAGTAGCACTAGTAGTAGCACTAGCAGTAGCACTAGTAGTAGCACTAGTAGTAGCACTAGTAGCAGCACTAGTAGTAGCACTAGTAGTAGCACTAGCAGTAGCACTAGCAGTAGCACTAGTAGTAGCACTAGTAGTAGCACTAGCAGTAGCACTAATAGTAGCACTAGCAGTAGCACTAGTAGTAGCACTAGAAGTAGCATTAGTAGTAGCACTAGTAGTAGCACTAGCAGTAGCACTAGTAGAAGCACTAGCAGTAGCACTAGCAGTAGCACTAGCAATAGCACTAGCAGTAGCACTAGCAGTAGCACTAGCAGTAGCACTAGTAGTAGCACTAGCAGTAGCATTAGTAGTAGCACTAGCACTAGCAGTAGCACTAGCAGTAGCACTAGTAGTAGCACTAGCAGTAGCACTAGCAGTAGCACTAGTAGTAGCACTAGCAGTAGCACTAGCAGTAGCACTAGTAGTAGCACTAGTAGTAGCACTAGCAGTAGCACTAGAAGTAGCACTAGTAGTAGCACTAGCAGTAGCACTAGTAGTAGCACTAGTAGTAGCACTAGTAGTAGCACTAGTAGTAGCACTAGTAGTAGCACTAGTAGTAGCACTAGTAGTAGCACTAGCAGTAGCACTAGCAGTAGCACTAGCACTAGCAGAAGCACTAGCAGTAGCACTAGTAGTAGCACTAGCAATAGCACTAGCACTAGCAGTAGCACTAGCAGTAGCACTAGCAGTAGCATTAGTAGTAGCATTAGCAGTAGCACTAGCAGTAGCACTAGTAGTAGCACTAACAGTAGCACTAGCAGTAGCACTAGCAGTAGCACTAGCAGTAGCACTAGTAGTAGCACTAGTAGTAGCACTAGCAGTAGCACTAGCAGTAGCACTAGCAGTAGCACTAGTAGTAGCACTAGTAGTAGCACTAGCAGTATCACTAGCAGTAGCACTAGTAGTAGCACTAGCAGTAGCACTAGCAGTATCACTAGCAGTAGCACTAGCAGTAGCACTAGTAGTAGCACTAGCAGTAGCACTAGCAGTAGCACTAGCAGTAGCAATAGTAGTAGCACTAGTAGTAGCACTAGTAGTAGCACTAGCAGTAGCACAAGCAGTAGCACTAGCAGTAGCACTAGTAGCAGCACTAGCAGTAGCAGTAGCACTAGCACTAGTAGTATCACTAGTAGTAGCACTAGCAGTAGCACTAGCAATAGTAGTAGCACTGGTAGTAGCACTAGTAGTAGCACTAGCAGTAGCACAAGCAGTAGCACTAGCAGTAGCACTAGTAGCAGCACTAGCAGTAGCAGTAGCACTAGCACTAGTAGTATCACTAGTAGTAGCACTAGCAGTAGCACTAGTAGTAGCATTAGCAGTAGCAGTAGCACTAGCAGTAGCACTAGCAGTAGCACTAGTAGTAGCACTAGCAGTAGCACTAGCACTAGCAGTAGCACTAGTAGTAGCACTAGCAGAAGCACTAGCAGTAGCACTAGCAGTAGCACTAGTAGCAGCACTACCAGTAGCACTAGCAGTAGCACTAGTAGTAGCACTAGCAGTAGCACTAGCAGTAGCACTAGCAGTAGCACTAGCAGTAGCACTAGCAGTAGCACTAGCAGTAGCACTAGCAGTAGCACTAGTAGTAGCACTAGCAGTAGCACTAGTAGTAGCACTAGTAGTAGCACTAGTAGTAGCACTAGCAGTAGCACTAGCAGTAGCACTAGTAGTAGCACTAGCAGTAGCACTAGCAGTAGCACTAGCAGTAGCACTAGCAGTAGCACTAGCAGTAGCACTAGTAGTAGCACTAGTAGTAGCACTAGCAGTAGCACTAGTAGTAGCACTAGCAGTAGCACTAGCAGTAGCACTAGCACTAGCAGTAGCACTAGCAGTAGCACTAGTAGTAGCACTAGCAATAGCACTAGCAGTAGCACTAGCACTAGCAGTAGCACTAGCAGTAGCACTAGCAGTAGCACTAGTAGTAGCATTAGCAGTAGCACTAGCAGTAGCACTAGTAGTAGCACTAGTAGTAGCACTAACAGTAGCACTAGCAGTAGCACTAGCAGTAGCACTAGCAGTAGCACTAGTAGTAGCACTAGCAGTAGCACTAGTAGTAGCACTAGCAGTAGCACTAGTAGTAGCACTAGTAGTAGCACTAGTAGTAGCACTAGCAGTAGCACTAGCAGTAGCACTAGTAGTAGCACTAGTAGTAGCACTAGTAGTAGCACTAGCAGTAGCACTAGTAGTAGCACTAGTAGTAGCACTAGCAGTAGCACTAGCAGTAAAAGTGGTCTAATAGTAAAGTAGTTTATCATTATTATTATTATTATTATTATTACTAATACGTGAGCTACACAGAGGTGTATGAGGTGAGGGAAGGCAGGAGGCAGACCATCAGACTGTTGCTACTCTTCCTACCCTTCCCCGGCCCTCCGTCTTCCATCCCTCCCTAACCACCATATAATATATGCGACATGGGTAAATTAAAGTGTTAATTAGCGAAAAGAAGCCTGAACGAAGAGCAGGAGGGGGGGAGGAGGAGGATTAGGGGGGAAACGGTAAACGGGGGTGTAAGCAGAAGGAAGAGGAACAAGAGTAGGATAAACGAGGAGGACAGGGAAAACAGGATGAGAATAAAACAGAAAGGAATTTGTTGAGTGAGGAGGAGAAAGAACCAAGGAAGAGGAGGAAAAAGAAAGAACTGGAGTAAGAAAATGAAGGAGAAATAACTATTGAGGAGGAGAAAGGAGACAAAATATAAAAATATAAGGAAAATTTATTCTCTTATTTTACGAGATAATATGAGGAAGACAGTAAAGCAGAAGGCTCTCTACACCCACATTACCAACCAGAAACATCGTATTAGAAAACATATATGCAGATTAATCGGTAAAAGAGGATGTAAGTCTTCAACTTAATTACTACTACCACTGATACTATTATTTTCTTCTCTTTCTCACCATTCTCTTGAGCTCTCTTCTCTTTCATACTGTCTGCCTTTTATTATTTTTAAACTGCCAAAAACAAAATAAAAATCTTCCACACGTCACTTTTTCTTCTATTACTACTATTGTACAAGTGTTTTCTTCCGATGTGTCACACGTAGCCTGCCATAACCACAAGCCTCAGTTACACACTGACACTGCACTGTCACACACCACACCTCTATTACATCTTCCTCCTCACTTTCACACTAACCAGTCCTCATTTCAACACTTGCTCAGAACTCTCACTAGCAACCATTTTTTTTATTTCAATCAGTCTCACTTCTCATTTTACCTAGCAGTATTATTATTGTCTTCCACCCTCCCTTTCCTCTACCTACCACTACACCTACTACCACCATTCTCATCTTCCACCCTCACCTCTTCCTTACTCTAGGTACCACTAAGTAGTAATAAATACATCAGCGGCTCTTATAAAACATACACTGAATCCGTAGCTGTGGTTGTTTATCCTCCTGTACATTAACTAGTGGTGTGCTGCTCTCCTTGCGCACTCTACCATACCTCGTATCTCTTGTCTCACTTTGAAACATTTATTTACTGTTACCCAACTTCTTTCTGAGCACAGCTCAACTGCCTCCACTGTTATTTACACCTGACACTCCAAACTTTCCTACTACACCCTTAACAACAATGTTCTATACATTCACACCTGTCACTCCAAACCCTCTACTATACCTTCCACAAAAATGTCTTACTTTTGCATTCAAGTTTACCAAAACACACATTCTCTCACGGGGGTTAATATTTCAAAATGACTCACTGAACACCTGCTAAGGTCACTCCGTCTCTTCTACACTTCTCTTACCTTCGCCGCCAAAAACACACGCACTAATAACTACTCTTCACTTAACGTTTTCATTTTAAACTAAAAAAGATCTTGATTAAATATTTATAATATTCCTTTTCTTTTCACAATGTTTATTCCGCGGTAATACTATGACTTCCTTTGCTCTTGCACTCGCATAATTTACCCAAAATATTTATTTGAAACTCCTGCCATTCAAACTCTCCCACAGTAAACTTTGCCTTATTCAGTGTCAACCAGGCAGCTTCCTCATCATAACCTCACAAAATCAGTCATTTCTTAACACCGTACAACATCCAATTACAATCAAACAGCACAATTTCAAACAGTCTTTGTTATATTTGTTATTATACGTGGAGGTAAAGTGATAACCCTTCTGGTCACATACTTTCACGTCAGTCCCCTCCTTCGGAACAAATCTTACGCATGTTCCACATAACACTCACATATATCAGTCCCTATGGAACACGTCTTACACATGTTCCACATAACACTCACGTCAGTCGCCTCCTATGGAACATGTCTTACACATGTTCCACACAACACTCACGTCAGTCTCCTCCTATGGAACACGTCTTACACATGTTCCACACAACACTCACGTCAGTCCCCTCCTATGGAACACGTCTTACATATGTTCCACACAGCACTCACACATGTCAGTCCCCTCCTATGGAACACGTCTTACACATGTTCCACACAACACTCACGTCAGTCCCCTCTTATGGAACACGTCTTACACATGTTCCACACAACAGTCACACATGTCAGTCCCCTCCTATGGAACACGTCTTACACATGTTCCACACAATACTCACGTCAGTCCCCTCCTATGGAACACGTCTTACACATGTTCCACACAACAGTCACACATGTCAGTCCCCTCCTATGGAACACGTCTTACACATGTTCCACACAATACTCACGTCAGTCCCCTCCTATGGAACACGTCTTACACATGTTCCACACAACAGTCACACATGTCAGTCCCCTCCTATGGAACACGTCTTACACATGTTCCACACAACACTCACACATGTCAGTCCCCTCCTATGGAACACGTCTTACACATGTTCCACACAACAGTCACACATGTCAGTCCCCTCCTATGGAACACGTATTACACATGTTCCACACAACACTCACACATGTCAGTCCCCTCCTATGGAACACGTCTTACACATGTTCCACACACTCACACATGTCAGTCCCCTCCTATGGAACACGTCTTACACATGTTCCACACAACAGTCACACATGTCAGTCCCCTCCTATGGAACACGTCTTACACATGTTCCACACAACACTCACACATGTCAGTCCCCTCCTATGGAACACGTCTTACACATGTTCCACACAACAGTCACACATGTCAGTCCCCTCCTATGGAACACGTATTACACATGTTCCACACAACACTCACACATGTCAGTCCCCTCCTATGGAACACGTCTTACACATGTTCCACACAACACTCACACATGTCAGTCCCCTCCTATGGAACACGTCTTACACATGTTCCACACAAAGTCGAAATTTTCCCTTGCGAAAATTAAGGAACTTTTGATTGTATACGTAAATTGTTGATGTTCAAGTATTCATAAGTAGTTCTTAAAATTAGCAAAAGACATTTTGGTAAATGTTTTGAAATCCAGTTTAAAAAAATGGTTAGTTACTAGGCATCCAGAATTTGTAGCCAAGTCGACAACTTTCCTCTCCTAAAACAAGACTTAATTTGTGTGGACTCAAGTTATTTGAAAAGAGAAAGAATGACCATTTTGTTCTGAGGACATCTTAGATTAGGAAGTGAGTGAGAGAGGAACACTGACCTTGTCAACTAACTGGCAAGTTGTCACCCTGCATTAAGGAGGGTTGTCACCAGATCGTCGTAGGAACACTGTTTTCTCCATAGGAAAATGTAGGCCATAAATGTCGAAAAACGGTTCCTCTTCCACTCTTCTTCCGGAGAAGACATACCATCACGCACAAGGTGTCACATTTGGTCATGATACCAAATAATAAATTCCATAGCAACTAGTAAGTCACATATGTAATAAGCTATTTTTGAGAGGGTTGGATACCCAGCAGGTGTAGGCTCCCAGACGAGGAAGATACACCACAAGCAGCAATGTTTTTCTTCCAAGGATTTCTATAATATTTGAGTCATCTTAGTCTGCCCTCAACCTGTGTTCATGTGATGAAGTCATGTGTGAAGTTAGGTAAGGGATATCGACGTCTCTCGCTTTGACTGAGGTAGACAACGGGTAGCGAGGTAGACATTGGTCTGGCGCGTAGCGGACGGGTATCTAGCGCCGACCAGTCTTTACGTCGAATGAAGTGAACGCGTGCGAGAACACCTGTGCAATTTTCGACGACAGGGCACCCTATTACAGAATGTCACACTAACTCTTAAATACCCTGTCGATCAACCAAACTACCCTGGCGACCTACCAAACTACCCTGGCTATCAACTAAACTACCCTGGCGATCTACCAAACTACCCTGGCGACCTACCAAACTATACTGGCGATCAACTAAACTACCCTGTCGATCAGCCAAACTACCCTTGTGACCTACCAACCTACCCTGTCGATTTACCAAACTACCCAGATGACCCGTAACATACCCTAATAATGTAGCAGGGCAGTCCGCTGACCTTTAAAAATAATTGGCCAACGTAATTGCATAACGGTAAGAGAACGACTCTTACATGAAGTGTATTTTGTGTAGCGGCAGCTAACAACCTGGGCACTCCCCCCCCCCCCACAAACACACATCCGGGAGAGAGAGAGAGAGAGAGAGAGAGAGAGAGAGAGAGAGAGAGAGAGAGAGAGATTAGCCTTTGCGTGCATTAATTTACAATAGTTAATATGCAATACGATAAAAAACTTTCTTTAGAAAGCACTTAACAACCCAATGAATTATTTTTAAAGAAATGTATCGTCTTGTATTTTTATATTACGTGCGGCCAGCAGTAACAGCCTGGTTGATCATACCTTGATCCTCCAGCAGGATCAAGAGATATTAAACAAATTCTATATACTACACCGTGGGAAACACTGAAGCACAACGGGATTCAGTTACACGTAACAATGGTATGAAACTCCGTGGCATGAGGTTTAGCATGAATGTGGGCGAGAGCTTCTTTTCAAACAAGGAACTGAGAGCACTGGGATAGTTTTCCAACGAAAGTTCTGGGCGCCACATCAATTCAGTCTTTCAAGAATCATCTGGTAGCGCAATTTGCAAACACAGGAATCCACTAGTTAAAGTCCTCTCCGTGTAATGGCCACCAGCATCCTCTTGCTTGCTCCGAAGCTCCTTAGGATATCCAGTTGTTCTTGCATGCTTGCCGTACACTATTTAGAATCACAACTAGTGGTAGCTGATAGTAGACGTAGTACTACACAGTAGAGGTAGTGTACAGCACATACCTTCCATCCACTCATGCCTCTCCTATAATTTCTATTCCCACTTTCTGCAGTACGGTATGGTATGTTTTTCCCATGTTTTCTGCAGAAGTGGATAGAGAAAGGTGGGGAGACAGCCTTAAGTTACACTATCCTTACCTAAACCATCTAGATAAAACGTAAAACTTGCTATTTTGGCTTGAGCAACAACGCTCTTCTTGCCGAATAAGGCAAGCGAAAATTTGCGTATGCAATAATTTCGAAAAAATCATTCTGACTCTAACAAAAAAAAACATATTTCATTGTGTTGTTTATTATTAAATTACTCTAAACTTATCTAAAATATATTAGTTGGATTGGGCTAAATTAAATTGCACTTGTTATAATAAGGTTAGGTAAGTTTTCTAAGGTTCTTCTGGTACAAAATTATTAATTTTTACATTAACATAAATGGAAAAAATATATCTTTAAACGTATAAGATAAAATTTTGGAAAAGACTTAATTTTAAATGAGTTCTTGCTAACTGACCAGTTTTGCCTATTCGGCACGATATATATATATATATATATATATATATATATATATATATATATATATAAATATATATATATATATATATATATATATATATATATATATATATATATATATACATATATCTGCTCCAGAAGTGACCAGCACCTCCTACGTTCCCCCCACCGCAACTTCACAATTATCCATCACTATGAAGCGGAAGAAGCGGCCGGAAGTTAGCATCATTACCGGAAACTACAGATTATGCGGCCACTCCTGTGTATGTGTTGACTAGCGTTGCTGGTGTTCACCTCCGAGCGTCCTCACCTGTGTGTGTGTACACCCATGTTGCCTGGGTTGTGCAACTGTTGTAAATCCATCTTTTTTAACAATCTTGCTTCTTAAAACTCAAAGATAGTAATAATGTGAGGTATACCTCCTATTGGTTAATAGTTTTTTATGATTGTTTAGCTGCCACATTTGTGGAGCGGGACTTGATATGTTTATGACAATGGGATGACTTCTGTGTCCAGACTACATCTCCACACAATATTTAAGACACGGGGTTTCTTGCAATTCTTGAATATAGAGTTGCACGTGTCTGGGCCTGCGGCAGAGTGCAACAACATCTTATTAATGGCTTCCTTGCACATTTTATAGATGCTGGCAGAATTTTGAGTATCATTATGAAATCTTCATTTGGATTATCGATCTTTATTCTGATTAATGGCTGTAATATTCCCCTTGGATTCTGCATATGAGACAAAGTACCTTTAATTTTTTTTTTAATTTTTTTGCACGTGAGACAAAGTACTTTTTTATTTTTTTTTTCATTTTCATTGATGGCGCTTGCTCCCTCTGTTTCTTCTTAACTCTGTATGATTATGTGTGTTAGAGCTCAATGTTTTTCATTTCTCTAGCCAGTATTTCCTTTCATTCTGGAGATAGTATGAAACCTTTGAGAAGGCCTGTGATTCTTCGTCTTTGATTGTACAGGGTGCACTTCTCTCTTTCTAACTTGCTTCTTCTCCTTTCCTTACAAGCATGTGTCTTGACCATTCAGATAATGTTACTGAGGAAATCCTCTCGAGACACTGGTTCAAGTCCATGTTACATATACTGTCTTCTCAGCATACTTCATGTGATCCCAGTTAATATTTTTATTGCTGAAATTAAATTTGTAATATTCGTTATCCGTGAATGTAAGATGAAGGGAATGCTTAATCTGGTCAACGCTGCTATATGTTACCTTAAGGTGAATTTATTACAGACTTAATAAATCATTTGTATAACACTTCATCAGAACTGACTCCTAGGATTTTCTCTGCTATTTGCGAGAGAGAGAGAGAGAGACAGAGATAGATAGAGAGAGAGAGAGAGAGAGAGAGAGAGAGAGAGAGAGAGAGAGAGAGAGAGAGAGAGAGAGAGAGAGAGAGAGAGAGAGAGAGAGAGAGAGAGACGGACAGATTACAAGGGAAATTAAATATAGTGTTGATTGAGGAGGAACTAGCCACAAGAAGGCAGGCGACGGCAGGTCTGGAGACAGTAAACAAGTGGTGGCGGAGGGGTTGGGTGCCTTCCATCCCCACTCTACCCTGGTGAAGGGCTCTCCATCCAAGGAACTGGAGAAACTTCCCCTCTCCTCGGCTCAAATTGAATTACCTCCCGCTCCCCCAAATGCTATGTGAACGGAGCCCCCCTTACGGGTTTAGTGCTTCTCCTTGACTAGAAATAATAACTATATCCCACATAGAATCCTGCTTCACCCCCTAGAGTCCTCTTAACCCCAGAGCCCTCACAATCCCCATAAAGTTGTTAACCCTGTAGAGTCTTGTTAACCCTGGTAGAGTCCTGTTAACCCCGGTAGAGTCCAATTAACCCTTGGAGAATCCTGTTAACCCTGGTAGAGTCCTGTTAACCAAGGTAGAGTCCAGTTAACCCTGATAGAGTCCTGTTAACCCCGGTATAGTCCTGTTAACCCCAGTAGTCTTACTCTCTTGCGGCTGCTCACACACTTCCGTCACTGCATGCAATAAACAACTCTATTGAAACTAATGTAGCCGAGCTCTTGTCTCCTTACACCCACTACCACTATTACCATCACCACTACCACCACCATTATCACCACCACTACCACAATTATCACCACCACTACCACCAACATTCTTCGCTTGCCTAACCCTTGATCACGACCTACTTCCACATTGGGCAAATGTGACACCACCTACGACTGCTGCACCTCTCCTGCCTACGGTTTATAAGCTGCTTCTCCGCTCATATGCCGTATTCTGTTCAAGATTGATGGACTGACCACATCGACTCAAGGTTGAGGGACTGATTACCTCATTCTCCTCCTGTTCTTCAAGTTTCTCCTTTGTATGGACTGATGAAGCCACTGTGTGGCGAAACGTTTCCTAAATAAAGATACTCAAGAGTTGCATATGTGTCTAATTTATCAACTACCACCATTACCACCAACACCACTACCACAATTATCGCAACTACCACCACCAATATCGTCACTACCACCACCATTATCGCCACTAGCACCACCAACATCGCCACTAACACCACCATTATCGCCACTAGCACGACCATTATCGCCACTAGCATTACCATTTTCACCATTATCGCCACTAGCACTACCATTATCGCCACTAGCACTGCGTCTCATATGACCCACCGATGCCGCGCCCAAACCAGTTAAAGGAGACATGTTTGCCCTTGCTAGGTACCCCCCCCCCCCGCCATCAGAAACTGGATGCCATAGCAGAAGCTGGGGAATGACTTAGCAAGGGAGAAGTGTTGTAAGGATCCCAGGGGTCTCAGGAGTCCTAGCAGGAGCTGGGGGTGACCTAGCAAGGAAGCAACCATGTGTAGGAGTGTTGCAAAGATCCCAGGGGTCTCAGGAGTCCTAGCAGGAACTGGGGATGACCTAGCAAGGAAGTGACCATGTGTAGGAGTGTTGCAAGGATCCCAGGAGTCTCAGGAGTCCTAGCGGAAACTGGGTATGAGCTAGCAAGGAAGTGACCATGTGTAGGAGTGTTGCAAGGATCCCAGGAGTCTCAGGAGTCCTAGCAGGAACTGGGTATGAGCTAGCAAGGAAGTGACCATGTGTAGGAGTGTTGCAAGGATCCCAGGGGTCTCAGGAGTCCTAGCAGGAGCTGGGTATGAGCTAGCAAGGAAGTAACCATGTGTAGGAGTGTTGTCACTCATCCTCTTGTTCCTATCCCCTTTCTATTTTGTGAGATATCCTCTTATATGACTTGTATCCTTGTTTACCCTGTCTGTACCCCTGGGTATTAGTATCCTTGTTTACCCTGTCTGCACCCCTGGGTATTAGTATCCTTGTTTACCCTGTCTGTACCCCTGGGTATTAGTATCCTTGTTTACCCTGTCTGCACCCCTGGGTATTAGTATCCTCGTTTACCCTGTCTGCCCCCCTGGGTATTCATCCATGTTTTCCCAGTCTGTGCTCTGGGTATCTGTATCCTTTTCTACCCTATCTGTGCCCCTGGGTATCTGTATCTTCGTCAACCCTATCTGTGTCCCTGGGTATTAATATCCTTGTCAACCTTATCTGTGACTCTAGGTATTAGTATCCTTGTTTGCACTATATGTACCCCTGGGTATTAGTATCCTTGTTTACACTATATGTGCCAATGGTTATTAGTATCCTTGTTTACACTATCTGTGGCCCTGGGTATTAGTATCCTTGTTTATACTATCTGTGCCCCTGGGTATTAGTATCCTTGTTTTTACTATCTGTGGCCCTGGGTATTTATATTCTTGTCTGTCCAATCTGTATTTCTAGATATGTCGTATATGGTGGTCAAATCCCCTCTCATTAATGGTTCTTCCAAAGACAGAGGTCAGGCTCTCATTCTGCTTACATAAGTCAATCTCATTAACTCCGGCAAAAGTTTCGATGCACCCTGTTCGAATCTTACAAGTTTCAGAGAAAGTGTTGTGACCTGACAATGGTACAGGAGGTAGACAAAGGTCGTCCCTCATAACGTTCCTCTCCTCAGCGCGGATTATTAGTGAATTCTCAAGTTCCATTCTGGTTTACCAGGTGAGGTCTCAACACCAGTGTTGCACACTGGCGAATAAGTTGCACTTACGAGAAGTGTACTAACCTATTTGTGGTTGCAGGGGTCGAGTCTTAGCTCCTGGCCCCGCCTCTTCACCGGTTGCTACTGGGCCCTCTCTCTCCCCGCTCCATGAGCTTTATCAAACCTCGTCTTAAAACTGTGTATGGTTCCTGCCTCCACTACGTCATTTTCTAGGCTATTCCACTGCCTTACAACTCTATGACTGAAGAAATACTTCCTAATATCTCTCTGACTCATTTGTGTCTTCAACTTCCAACTGTGGCCTCTTGTTTCTGTGTCCCCTCCCTGGAACATCCTGTCTTTGTCCACCTTGTCTATTCCACGCAGTATTTTATATGTCGTTATCATGTCTCCCCTGACCCTCCTGTCCTCCAGTGTCGTCAGGCCGATTTCCCTTAATCTTTCTTCATAGGACATTCCCCTTAGCTCTGGAACTAACCTTGTCGCAAACCTTTGTACTTTCTCTAGTTTCTTGACGTGCTTTATCAAGTGCGGGCTCCAAACAGGTGCTGCATACTCCAGTATGGGCCTGACATACACAGTGTACAGTGTCTTGAACGATTCCTTACTAAGGTATCGGAATGCTGTTCTCAGGTTTGCCAGGCGCCCATATGCTGCAGCAGTTATCTGATTGATGTGTGCTTCCGGAGACATGCTCGGTGTTATACTCACCCCAAGATCTTTCTCCTTGAGTGAGGTTTGCAGTCTTTGGCCACCTAGCCTATACTCTGTCTGTGGTCTTCTGTGCCCTTCCCCTATCTTCATGACTTTGCATTTGGCAGGATTAAATTCGAGAAGCCATTTGCTGGACCAGTCTGTCCAGGTCTCTTTGAAGTCCTGCCTGATCCTCATCAGATTTAATTCTCCTCATTAACTTCACATCATCTGCAAACAGGGACACTTCTGAGTCTAACCCTTCCATCATGTCGTTCACATATGCCAAAAATAGCACTGGTCCTCGGACCGACCCCTGTGGGACCCCGCTCGTCACAGGTGCCCACTGTGATACATCATTACGTACCATGACTCGTTGTTGCCTCCCTGTCAGGTATTCTCTGATCCATTGCAGTGCCCTTCCTGTTATATGCGCCTGATGCTCTAGCTTCTGCACTAATCTCTTGTGAGGAACTGTGTCAAAGGCCTTCTTGCAGTCCAAGAAGATGCAATCAACCCACCCCTCTCTCTCGTGTCTTACTTCTGTTATTTTATCATAAAACTCCAGAAGGTTTGTGACACAGGATTTGCCTTCCATGAATCCGTGCTGGTTGGCATTTATACTCTTGTTCCGTTCCAGGTGCTCCACCACTCTCCTCCTGATAATCTTCTCCATAACTTTGCATACTATACACGTCAATGACACAGGTCTATAGTTTAGTGTCTCTTTTCTGTCTCCTTTTTTAAAAATGGAACTACATTTGCCGTCTTCCATACCTCAGGTAGTTGCCCAGTTTCCAGGGACGTGTTGAAGATTGTGGTAAGTGGCACGCACAACATATCTGCTCCCTCTCTAAGGACCCACGGGGAGATGTTGTCCGGTCCCATTGCCTTTGAGGTATCGATGTCCCTTAGCAGTTTCTTCACCTCCTCCTCATCTGTATGTATGTCGTCCAACACTTGTTGGTGTATTCCTTGCTGGTGTCCCCATCTGATCTGTCCCCCCATAGTCCTTCTTGTCTCTACTGTAAATACTTCCTTAAATCTCGTTTTGAGCTCCTCACATACCTCTTGATCGTTTCTTGTGAGTTCTCCACCTTCTTTCCTCAGCCTTATCACCTGGTCCTTGACTGTTGTCTTCCTCCTAATGTGGCTATACAGCAGTTTCGGGTCAGATTTGACTTTCGATGCTATGTCGTTTTCATACTGTCGCTGGGCCTCCCTCCTTATCTGTGCATACTCGTTTCTGGCTCTTCTACTAATATCCTTGTTTTCCTGGGTCCTATGCCTCCTGTACCTTTTCCATTCTCTGTTGCACTTAGTTTTTGCCTCCCTACACCTTCGGGTAAACCAAGGACTCGTTTTGGTCTTCCTATTATTTCTGTTTCCCTTGGGAACAAACCTTTCCTCTGCCTCCTTGCACTTTGTTGCCACATATTCCATCATCTTGTTTACTGATTTTCCTACCATTTCCCTGTCCCACTGAACCTCCTGCAGGAAGTTTCTCATACCTGTGTAGTCCCCCCTTTTATAGTTTGGCCTGTCCCCTTCAGTTCCTGTTACCTTCTCCACTTGTAACTCTACTATATAATCAAAATTCAGAACCACGTGATCGCTAGCTCCAAGGGGCCTCTCGTAAGTGATGTCCTCAATGTCTGAACTGCTCAGGGTGAACACAAGATCCAGTCTTGCTGGCTCATCCTCCCCTCTCTCTCTGGTTGTGTCCCTGACATGTTGATGCATGAGGTTTTCAAGTACCACATCCATCATCTTGGCTCTCCATGTTTCGGGACCCCCATGTGGCTCCAGGTTTTCCCAGTCGATCTCCCTGTGGTTGAAATCGCCCATTACCAGTAACTTTGCTCTGTTCGAGTGAGCTCTTCTTGCCACCTCAGCCAGTGTGTGTCCACCATCACCCTGTTGTTTTCTTCGTACTCCTCTCTTGGCCTCCTGCAGTTATGTGGTGGGTTATACATCACTCCAATGACTACTTTATGTTCTCCGGACTGAATTGTACCTACAATGTAGTTTCTTTCTCCAATCATGTCCATGCCTTCCATTTCCTCAAATCCCCATCGGTGTTTTATGAGCAGTGCAACCCCTCCTCCCCCTCTACTCCTTCTATCTTTCCTCAGGATCTGATATCCCGTTGGGAAGATTGTGTCTGTTATTGTCTCAGCGAGTTTTGTTTCTGTGACTGCTATGATGTCTGGGTGGGTGTGTACATGTGTTAATGGGTGTGTGTGTGTTTGTGGGTGTGGATGTGTTTTTGGGTGTATATTTGTGGGTGTGTATTTGCGGGTGTGTATTTGTGAGTGTGTATATCTTTGTGGGTGTGTCTGAGGGTGTGTATGTGTTTGTGGGTGCTTGGGTGCGTGCGCAACATGCAAGAGGGTAAACATTGAGAACATTCACCTTCTGTCACGAGTGGCTGCCTGGACCCACCGTCCTCACCCTTCCTAAGCTGTCAAACAATCCTTCAAGACTAATGAGAAACTTACTACTGGGGTGTATTCCTTAACCTGTGTTTATGTTTGCCGAGTAATAGCCACAAGAAACATGCACATACAACAACCAACATTATAAAACAACACGTCTCATAAAGCAACCTCACGTCTCTCCACTCCCCCCCCCTTACAAGACAAATGGCAAGAGACAGAGACTTACCTGTAACATGTTTCGATGGTTCTTCTGTACTCGCAACCCGGCACGAGGTCAGACCTCCTTGTTAATTCTTTGATCATACAGGCTGTTGCTGCTAGCGGGCAGATCCACACAGCCCTCACTATGTGGCTCTGGTCCATTTGTCTCTTGAAGACCTCCTACTTCAGTTCCGGCAATAATTATTATATTTGCTAGTAGCAAATGTACAGAGAACCATCACAGCTCATATAAACTCAGTCAAGCAACCTCAATTGCTAGGAACGCTTGAACTCCATAGAATTGTATTCTTTAGAAGGTAGGTGAGAAAGATACATCATAATCTTCACCTTGAAGACACTGAGAGGGATTGGTCCCAGATCTGCACACTGAAAGATTACTGACTTAAGAAATCGTAATGACACGATTGCAAATAAACCATACCCCCGGCCGGGATTGAACCCGCGGTCATAGAGTCTCAAAACTCCAGCCCGTCGCGTTAGCCACTAGACCAGCTAGCCACAATAAGATTCATCCAACTAGGTATATTTCTACACCATAGAGGTGCCTGTGCTAACTTTCCTATGGTGTAGAAATATACCTAGTTGGATGAATCTTATTGTGGCTAGCTGGTCTAGTGGCTAACGCGACGGGCTGGAGTTTTGAGACTCTATGACCGCGGGTTCAATCCCGGCCGGGGGTATGGTTTACTGAAAGATTACTTATGAACACAAGTGGCTTGACAAACAGTGCAGTATACCTGCAATGAAAAGCAGGGGAGCGATGAGTACACTGAGACAACTCAATCAGTGTTAAGGAACCAAGACTCTAACACCCACCCTTCATGCATAAGGAATACTAACAGATCCTTGGTTCTCTTCATGAGGGATCTTGACAGATTTCTCAAAACAGTTCCTGATCAGCAGGGTTGTGGTACATACGTTAAATTTACTGTGGGCAGTGGACACTAACAGGTTGATCAATCAGGCCTGCAACCAGGAGGTCTGATCTGGGATCTGGCCGCCGAGTTGGTGACCTCTGAAAGCGACTCCAAGTATGACTTGGCTCTCCCGTATCTTCCAAATATATCAGGCATCTTACTTTTGTCTATTCTAGACTGTACATCCCAAGTGCTCAGAGGCGTTCACAGGGGTTTAGCTGTTTCATTGACTCTTAAGAGGGAAGTAAAAGATCTCTACATTTTCCAGATCCTCAATCTCTGCCTTGAAAATACTGTGGCCACGAACAATGTATGAGATGCCATAACGTAAGTAATTTGAATAGTTCCATCAATGACTAGACTTTCCTTGTTTTCAAAGTTCTCATATACCATCCTGTCTTTGTTGTATTAACCTTATTGTGTTCCCTAAACGAGAGGTCACCTGACAGTTGTCATAAGACTTTTAAAATAGTCCTAGCCTTCTATGAGATGGTGGTAATATATTTTGGACACTGTATTCGCTTTGAGTGCTTCATTACTCCACAAACTCTGATGATACTTTTCGCACTCCCCTCAGCCCTTTCTAGTTCAGTCTCTTGCTGCCCTTTACCCTTTCACCATCCACTACCCCGCTGTTATCCGTAACCTATTACTCATCCATCTCCCTTTTGCCACCTGATGCCCTCGCTTCCTTCCTGCCCTGCAGCGCTGTATAGTCCTTGTGGCTTAGCGCTTCTTTTTTGATTATAATAATAATAATTGAGTGCTTCATTCTTCCCATATTGAAGCAGAGGGAATTAATCAACACTAGTATTTTCCTATGTCCATCGCAAGATTTTGGTAATATCTGGTCGTAATTTTTCTGTTTCTTCTATGGAGGCGACTTTCATGCTTGTGTGTGTGTTTTTTTTTTTTGTAGTATCATCCGTGAAAAATAATACGAAGCTGCGATTGGTGTTTTTATCTATGTTTGCTTTGACGAAAAAAAAAAACAGTAAAGGTGGCTGGAACGTGTCTTGGGATGCTGATCTTATTACTTTGTTAAGAGAACATTAAATTTTGCCACAGAGGCACACGCACACAAACAGACACATTGATAGACACACAGAAACGAAGATACAGGCAGACAGAGGCACACAATCTCTACACAGAATACTGCGAGAACTTCACAGGTGTATAATCTACTTTAAACCCTGCCAAACCTACACCTGTATATTGGCAGATTAGTAACGTTTTGAACACTACTGAGATACATCTGGCTACTATGTTGGTTATCTCAGTTCCCCCTTACTCCCCCCTCCCAACTCTCTCTCGAGGCCAGCATCTAACGCCGTGCCCAGGCTTGTCATGCCTAACATACGATGGCTCCCGTATATTCCTTCCAAGTTACGCTTCTTGCCAACTAGTGGGTAGAAGAGGGAGGATGAAGGATGAAGAGACGTGGGTGATGGAGGATGGAGACAAGGGTGATGGAGGGAGGATGAAGACGGGGTGATGGGGGGAGGATGGAGAGACGGGGGTGATGGAGGAAGGATGGAGAGACGGGGGTGATGGAGGATGGAGACAAGGGTGATGGAGGGAGGATGAAGACGGGGTGATGGGGGGAGGATGGAGAGACGGGGGTGATGGAGGGAGGATGGAGAGACGGGGGTGATGGAGGATGGAGACGGGGTGATAGAGGGAAGATGGAGAGACGGGGGCGATGGAGGGATGATGGAGAGATGGGTGATGGAGGGAGGATAGAGGAAAGACCAGGGAGGATGGAGGAAAGACCAGGGAGGATGGAGGAAAGAAGGGACCGGAAAAGGGAGAGAGGATGGAGAGACGAGGGTAATGGAGGAAGGATGGAGAGGCGAAGGGACCAGGTGAAGGAGGATGGAGGGACTGTGTGATGGAGAATGGAAAAAGGACTGGGTAATGGAGGATGGAAAAGGGACTGGGTGATGGAGGATGGAGGGACTGGGTGATGGAGGATAGAGAAGGGACTGGGTGGAGGATGAAGGGACTGGGTGATGGAGGTACTGGGTGATGGAGGATGAAGGAACTGGGTGATGGAGGATAGAGAAGGTACTGGGTGATGAAGGATGGAGGTACTGGGTGATGGAGGATAGAGGTACTGGGTGATGAAGGATGGAGGTACTGAGTGATGGAGGATGGAAAAGAGACTGGGTGATGGAAGATGGAGGGGCTGGGTGATGGAGGATAGAGAAGGGACAAGGTGGAGGATGGAGGTACTGGGTGATGGAGGATGAAGGGACTGGATGATGAAGGATGGAGGATGAAGGGACTGGGTGATGGAGGATAAAGAAGGGACTGGGTAGAGGATGGAGGTACTGGGTGATGGAGGATGGAAAAGTGACTGGGTGATGGAGGATAGAGAAGGTACTGGGCGATGGAGGATGGAAAAGGGACTGGGTGATGGAAGATGGAGGGGCTGAGTGATGAAGGATAGAGAAGAGACTAGGTGGAGGATGGAAGTACTGGGTGATGGAGGATGAAGGGACTGGATGATGAAGGATGGAGGTACTGGGTGATGGAGGATGAAGGGACTGGAGGATGGAGGATGAAGGGACTGGGTGATGGAGGATGGAGGATGAAGGGACTGGGTGATGGAGGATGGAGGATGAAGGGACTGGGTGATGGAGGATGGAGGATGAAGGGACTGGGTGATGGAGGATAAAGAAGGGACTGGGTGGAGGATGGAGGTACTGGGTGATGGAGGATAGAGAAGGTACTGGGTGATGAAGGATGGAGGTACTGGGTGATGGAGGATAGAGAAGGGACTTGGTGGAGGATAGAGGTACTGGGTGATGGAGGATGGAAAAGAGACTGGGTGATGGAGGATAGAGAAGGTACTGGGTGATGGAGGATGGAGGTACTGGGCGATGGAGGATGAAGGGACTGAGTGATGGAGGATACAGAAGGGACTGCCTGGAGGATGGAGGTACTGGGTGATGAAGGATGGAAAAGGGACTGGGTGATGGAGGATAGAGAAAGTACTGGGTGATGGAGGATGGAGGTAGTAAGTGATGGAGGATGGAGGTACTGGGTGATGGAGGATGGAAAAGGGACTGGATGATGGAGGATGGAGAGACTGGGTGATGGAGGATAGAGAAGGGACTGGGTGGAGGATGGAGGTACTGAGTGATGGTGGGTGGAGGTACTGGGTGATGGAGGATGGAGGTACTGGGTGATGGAGGATGGAAAGGGACTGGGTGATGGAGGATGGAGGTACTGGGTGATGGAGGATAGAGAAGTGACTGGGTGGAGGATGGAGGTACTGGGTGATGGAGGATGGAGAAGGTGCTGGGTGATGGAGGATGGAGGTACTGGGTGATGGAGGATAGAGAAGGTGCTGGGTGATGGAGGATGGAGGTACTGGGTGATGGAGGATAGAGAAGGTGCTGGGTGATGGAGGATGGAGGTACTGGGTGATGGAGGTTACATAAGGTACTGGGTGATGAAGGATGGAGGTACTGGGTGATGGAGGATGAAGGGACTGGGTAATGGAGGATAGAGAAGGGACTGGGTGGAGGATGGAGGTACTGGGTGATGGAGGATGGAAAAGTGACTGGGTGATCGAGGATAGAGAAAGTACTGGGCGATGGAGGATTGAGGTACTGGGTGATGGAGGATGAAGGGACTGAGTGATGGAGGATAGAGAAGGGACTGGGTGGAGGATGGGGGTACTGGGTGATGGAGGATGGAGGTACTGGGTGATGGAGGATGGAAAAGGGCCTGGGCGATGGAGGATAGAGAAGGTGCTGGGTGATGGAGGATGGAGGTACTGGGTGATGGAGGATAGAGAAGGTGCTGGGTGATGGAGGATACATAAGGTACTGGGTGATGAAGGATGGATGTACTGGGTGATGGAGGATGAAGGGACTGGGTAATGGAGGATAGAGAAGGGACTGGGTGGAGGATGGAGGTACTGGGTGATGGAGGATGGAAAAGTGACTGGGTGATGGAGGATAGAGAAGGCTCTGGGTGATAGAGGATGGAGGTGCTGGGTGATGGAGGATGAAGGGACTGGGTGATGGAGGATAGAGAAGGTACTGGGTGATGGAGGATGGAGGTACTGGGTGATGGAGGATAGAGAAGGTACTGGGTGATGGAGGATGGAGGTACTGGGTGATGGAGGATGAAGGGACTGGGTGATGGAGGATGGAGGTACTGGGTGATAGAGGATGAAGGGACTGGGTGATGGAGGATGGAGGTACTGGTTGATGTAGGATGAAAGGACTGGGTGATGGAGGATAAAGAAGGGACTGGGTGGAGGATGGAGGTGCTGGGTGATGGAGGATGGAAAAGTGACTGGGTGATAGAGGATAGAGAAGGTACTGGGTGACGGAGGATGGAGGTACTGGGTGATGGAGGATGAAGGGACTGAGTGATGGAGGACAGAGAAGGGACTGGGTGGAGGATGGAGGTACTGGGTGATGGAGGATGGAAAAGGGACTGGGTGATGGAGGATACAGAAAGTGCTGGGTGATGGAGGATGGAAAAGGGACTGGGTGATGGAGGATGGAGGTACTGGGTGATGGAGGATTTAGGGACTGGGTCATGGAGGATAGAGAAGGGACTGGGTGATGGAGGATGGAGGTACTGGGTGATGTAGGATGAAGGGACTGCCTGATGGAGGATAGAGAAGGGACTGGGTGGAGGATGGAGGTACTGGGTGATGGAGGATGGAAAGGGGACTGGACGATGGAGGATAGAGAAGGTACTGAGTGATGGACGATGGATGTACTGGGTGATTGAGGATAGAGAAGGTACTGGGTGATGGAGGATGGAGGTACTGGGTGATGGAGGATGGAAAAGGGACTGGGTGATGGAGAATAGAGAAGGGACTGGGTGGAGGATGGAGGTACTGAGTGATGGATGATGGAGGTACTGGGTGATGGAGGATGAAGTTACTGGGTGATAGAGGATGGAAAAGGGACTGGGTGATGGAGGATGTACTGGGTGATGGAGGATAGAGAAGGGACTGGGTGGAGGATGGAGGTACTGGGTGATGGAGGATGGAAAAGGGACTGGGTGATGCAGGATAGAGAAGGTATTGGGTGATGGAGGATTGAGGTACTGGGTGATGGAGGATGAAGGGACTGAGTGATGGAGGATAGAGAAGGGACTGGGTGATGGAGGATGGAGGTACTGGGTGATGGAGGCTAGAGAAGGTGCTGGGTGATGGAGGATGGAGGTACTGGGTGATGGAGGATGAAGGGACTGGCTAATGGAGGATAGAGAAGGGACTGGGTGGAGGATGGAGGTACTGGGTGATGGAGGATGGAAAAGTGACAGGGTGATGGAGGATAGAGAAGGTACTGGGTGATGGAGGATGGAGGTACTGGGTGATAGAGGATAGAGAAGGGAATAGGTGGAGGATGGAGGTACTGGGTGATGGAGGATGGAAAAGGGACTGGGTGATGGAGGATGGAGGTACTGGGTGATGGAGGCTAGAGAAGGTGCTGGGTGATGGAGGATGGAGGTACTGGGTGATGGAGGATGAAGGGACTGGCTAATGGAGGATAGAGAAGGGACTGGGTGGAGGATGGAGGCACTGGGTGATGGAGGATGGAAAAGTGACTGGGTGATGGAGGATAGAGAAGGTACTGGGTGATGGAGGATGGAGGTACTGGGTGATAGAGGATAGAGAAGGGAATAGGTGGAGGATGGAGGTACTGGGTGATGGAGGATGGAAAAGGGACTGGGTGATGGAGGATGGAGGTACTGGGTGATGGAGGATGAAGGGACTGACTGATGGAGGATAGAGAAGGGAATAGGTGGAGGATGGAGGTACTGGGTGATGGAGGATAGAGAAGGGAATAGGTGGGGATGGAGGTACTGGGTGATGGAGGATGGAAAAGGGACTGGGTGATAGAGGATAGAGAAGGTACTGGGTGATGGAGGATGGAGGTACTGGGTGATGGAGGATAGAGAAGGGACTGGGTGGAGGATGGAGGTACTGGGTGATGGAGGATGGAAAAGGGACTGGGTGATGGAGGATAGAGAAGGTACTGGGTGACGGAGGATGGAGGTACTGGGTGATGGAGGATGAAGGGACTGAGTGATGGAGGACAGAGAAGGGACTGGGTGGAGGATGGAGGTACTGGGTGATGGAGGATGGAAAAGGGACTGGGTGATGGAGGATACAGAAAGTGCTGGGTGATGGAGGATGGAAAAGGGACTGGGTGATGGAGGATGGAGGTACTGGGTGATGGAGGATTTAGGGACTGGGTCATGGAGGATAGAGAAGGGACTGGGTGATGGAGGATAGAGAAGGGACTGGGTAGAGGATGGAGGTACTGGGTGATGGAGGAAGGAAAAGGTACTGGGTGATGGAGGATTGAGGTACTGGGTGATAGAGGATAGAGAAAGTACTGGGTGATGGAGGATGGAGGTACTGGGTGATGGAGGATGCAGGTATTGGGTGATGGAGGATGGAGATATTGGGTGATGGAGGATGGAGGTACTGGGTGATGGAGGATAGAGAAGGTACTGGGTGATGAAGGATGGAGGTACTGGGTGATGGAGGATGGAGGTACTGGGTGATGGAGGATGGAGGTCCTGGGCGATGGAGGATGGAAAAAGGACCGGGTGATAGAGGATGGAGAAGGGACCGGGTGATGGAGGATGGAGGGACTGGGTAATGGAGGATGAATAAGGGACCGGGTGATGGAGGATAGAAAAAGGATTAAGTGATGGAGGACAAAGAAGGGACCGGGTGATGGAGGATGGAGAAGGGCTCGGGTGATGGAGGATAGAGAAGGGACCGGGTGATGGAGGATGGAGAAGGGACCGGGTGATGGAGGATGGAGGGACTGGGTAATGGAGGATGAATAAGGGACCGGGTGATGGAGGATAGAAAAGGGACCGGGTGATGGAGGATGGACAAGGGATTAAGTGATGGAGGACAAAGAAGGGACCGGGTTATAGAGGATGGAGAAGGGCTCGGGTGATGGAGGATGGAGAGGGGACCGGGTGATGGAGGATGAAGGGACTGGGTAATGGAGAATGGAGAAGGGACTGGGCGACATAGGATGGAGGGATTGGGTAATGGAGGATGGAGAAAGGACCGGGTGATGGAGGATGGAGGGACTGGGTAATGGAGTATGGAGAAGAGACTGGGTGATGGAGGGACTGGTTCAGGGAGGATGGAGAAGGGACCAAGTGATGAAGGAGGGACCGGGATTCTGTAGGGATGTTGGATGTTGTAACTGGATTAAATGAACGAGTTAGCTGAGGTGGTGGAAGCAGACTCATGACACAGCTTCAAGAGGAGGCATGATAGGGTCCTGGAGGTCAAGAATAAATGCATACTGTACCGCAGCTAGTAATTAGGAATCCACTCTTGCTCGTGGCTCAGTGACAGTGTCTTCGGCTCACAACCGATGTACCCAGGTTCAGTACTGAGGCCGGTGAAGATGCTAGGCTTGTTTACAAACATAGCAATAAATAGATACCTGGGTATTTGAGGGGTCACATCCTGGGTAAGCGGATCAAATGACACCAGTAGAAATAAGCCACACTGCTTGACTTTCTTGGATAATCCTGTATTCGGATTAACTCTCCAAGTTAATAATCTTAATACACTTTTCTTCTTATACAATAACTTAAGCACCCACTCACACGTGCGCGCACAGACGTAAGCATACAACGAAGAGGGAACTAGGAGCTGTGACTCGACCCCTGCAACCACATAAAGATAGTACACACACACACACATGAAGCAGGGAGAGACTGGACCTGGTAGCGACCAGCAAAGAGGCGGGGGCCAGGAGCCGTAAATCGACCCCGGCTACCACAAATGGGTGAGTACAAACTGTACCCATTAGTAAAAATAAATAGGATTATGTATATTTTAAGTTGTTTCACTCAACCTTGCACTCTCACAAGACAGCTGTTTCACTCCACCTTGCACTCTCACAAGACAGCTGTTTCACTCCACCTTGCACTCTCACAAGACAGCTGTTTCACTCAACCTTGCACTCTCACAAGACAGCTGTTTCACTCCACCTTGCACTCTCACAAGACAGTTGTTTCACTCCACCTTGCACTCTCACAAGACAGCTGTTTCACTCCACCTTGCACTCTCACAAGACACAGCTGTTTCACTCAACATTGCACTCTCACAAGACACAGTTGTTTCACTCAACCTTGCACTCTCACAAGACACAGTTGTTTCACTCAACCTTGCACTCTCACAAGACACAGTTGTTTCACTCAACCTTGCACTCTCACAAGACACAGTTGTTTCACTCCACCTTGCACTCTCACAAGACACAGCTGTTTCACTCCACCTTGCACTCTCACAAGACACAGCTGTTTCACTCAACATTGCACTCTCACAAGACACAGCTGTTTCACTCAACATTGCACTCTCACAAGACACAGCTGTTTCACTCAACATTGCACTCTCACAAGACACAGCTGTTTCACTCAACATTGCACTCTCACAAGACAGCTGTTTCACTCAACATTGCACTCTCACAAGACACAGCTGTTTCACTCAACATTGCACTCTCACAAGACACAGCTGTTTCACTCAACATTGCACTCTCACAAGACAGCTGTTTCACTCAACATTGCACTCTCACAAGACAGCTGTTTCACTCAACATTGCACTCTCACAAGACACAGCTGTTTCATTCCACCTTGCACTCTCACAAGACAGCTGTTTCACTCAACATTGCACTCTCACAAGACACAGCTGATTCATTCCACCTTGCACTCTCACAAGACAGCTGTTTCACTCAACATTGCACTCTCACAAGACACAGCTGTTTCACTCAACATTGCACTCTCACAAGACACAGTTGTTTCACTCAACATTGCACTCTCACAAGACACAGCTGTTTCACTCCACCTTGCACTCTCACAAGACAGCTGTTTCACTCAACATTGCACTCTCACAAGACAGCTGTTTCACTCAACATTGCACTCTCACAAGACAGCTGTTTCACTCAACATTGCACTCTCACAAGACAGCTGTTTCACTCAACATTGCACTCTCACAAGACAGCTGTTTCACTCAACATTGCACTCTCACAAGACAGCTGTTTCACTCAACATTGCACTCTCACAAGACAGCTGTTTCACTCAACATTGCACTCTCACAAGACACAGCTGTTTCATTCCACCTTGCACTCTCACAAGACAGCTGTTTCACTCAACATTGCACTCTCACAAGACACAGCTGTTTCACTCCACCTTGCACTCTCACAAGACAGCTGTTTCACTCAACATTGCACTCTCACAAGACAGCTGTTTCACTCAACATTGCACTCTCACAAGACACAGTTGTTTCACTCAACCTTGCACTCTCACAAGACACAGCTGTTTCACTCCACCTTGCACTCTCACAAGACAGCTGTTTCACTCAACATTGCACTCTCACAAGACACAGTTGTTTCACTCAACATTGCACTCTCACAAGACAGCTGTTTCACTCAACATTGCACTCTCACAAGACACAGTTGTTTCACTCAACATTGCACTCTCACAAGACAGCTGTTTCACTCAACATTGCACTCTCACAAGACACAGTTGTTTCACTCAACATTGCACTCTCACAAGACACAGCTGTTTCACTCAACATTGCACTCTCACAAGACACAGTTGTTTCACTCAACATTGCACTCTCACAAGACAGCTGTTTCACTCAACATTGCACTCTCACAAGACAGCTGTTTCACTCAACATTGCACTCTCACAAGACACAGCTGTTTCACTCCACCTTGCACTCTCACAAGACAGTTGTTTCACTCCACCTTGCACTCTCACAAGACAGCTGTTTCACTCAACATTGCACTCTCACAAGACACAGCTGTTTCACTCCACCTTGCACTCTCACAAGACAGCTGTTTCACTCAACATTGCACTCTCACAAGACAGCTGTTTCACTCAACCTTGCACTCTCACAGGACACAGCTGTTTCACTCAACATTGCACTCTCACAAGACAGCTGTTTCACTCAACCTTGCACTCTCACAAGACAGCTGTTTCACTCAACATTGCACTCTCACAAGACAGCTGTTTCACTCAACATTGCACTCTCACAAGACAGTTGTTTCCCTCAACATTGCACTCTGACAAGACAGTTGTTTCACTCAACCTTGCACTCTGACAAGACAGCTGTTTCACTCAACATTGCACTCTCACAAGACAGTTGTTTCCCTCAACCTTGCACTCTGACAAGACACAGTTGTTTCACTCAACCTTGCACTCTCACAAGACACAGTTGTTTCACTCAACCTTGCACTCTGACAAGACAGCTGTTTCACTCAACATTGCACTCTCACAAGACAGTTGTTTCACTCAACCTTGCACTCTCACAAGACACAGTTGCTTCACTCAACCTTGCACTCTGACAAGACAGTTGTTTCACTCAACCTTGCACTCTGACAAGACAGTTGTTTCACTCAACCTTGCACTCTGACAAGACAGTTGTTTCACTCAACCTTGCACTCTCACAAGACAGCTGTTTCACTCAACATTGCACTCTCACAAGACAGTTGTTTCACTCAACATTGCACTCTGACAAGACAGCTGTTTCACTCAACATTGCACTCTGACAAGACAGTTGTTTCACTCAACCTTGCACTCTCACAAGACAGCTGTTTCACTCAACATTGCACTCTGACAAGACAGTTGTTTCACTCAACCTTGCACTCTCACAAGACAGCTGTTTCACTCAACATTGCACTCTCACAAGACAGCTGTTTCACTCAACATTGCACTCTCACAAGACAGCTGTTTCACTCAACCTTGCACTCTGACAAGACAGTTGTTTCACTCAACCTTGCACTCTCACAAGACAGCTGTTTCACTCAACATTGCACTCTCACAAGACAGCTGTTTCACTCAACCTTGCACTCTCACAAGACACAGCTGTTTCACTCCACCTTGCACTCTCACAAGACAGCTGTTTCACTCAACCTTGCACTCTCACAAGACAGTTGTTTCACTCAACCTTGCACTATCACAAGACACAGTTGTTTCACTCAACCTTGCACTCTCACAAGACACAGTTGCTTCACTCAACCTTGCACTCTCACAAGACAGTTGTTTCACTCAACATTGCACTCTCACAAGACAGTTGTTTCACTCAACATTGCACTCTCACAAGACAGTTGTTTCACTCAACATTGCACTCTCACAAGACAGCTGTTTCACTCAACATTGCACTCTCACAAGACACAGTTGTTTCACTCAACATTGCACTCTCACAAGACAGTTGTTTCACTCAACATTGCACTCTCACAAGACAGCTGTTTCACTCAACATTGCACTCTCACAAGACACAGTTGTTTCACTCAACATTGCACTCTCACAAGACAGTTGTTTCACTCAACATTGCACTCTCACAAGACAGCTGTTTCACTCAACATTGCACTCTCACAAGACACAGTTGTTTCACTCAACATTGCACTCTCACAAGACAGCTGTTTCACTCAACATTGCACTCTCACAAGACACAGTTGTTTCACTCAACATTGCACTCTCACAAGACAGTTGTTTCACTCAACATTGCACTCTCACAAGACAGTTGTTTCACTCAACCTTGCACTTTCACAAGACACAGTTGTTTCACTCAACCTTGCACTTTCACAAGACACAGCTGTTTCACTCAACCTTGCACTCTCACAAGACAGTTGTTTCACTCAACCTTGCACTCTCACAAGACACAGTTGTTTCACTCAACCTTGCACTCTCACAAGACACAGTTGTTTCACTCAACATTGCACTCTCACAAGACAGCTGTTTCACTCAACATTGCACTCTCACAAGACAGTTGTTTCACTCAACATTGCACTCTCACAAGACACAGTTGTTTCACTCAACATTGCACTCTCACAAGACAGTTGTTTCACTCAACCTTGCACTCTCACAAGACACAACTGTTTCACTCATCTTTGCACTCTCGCAAGACAGTTGTTTCACTCAACCTTGCACTTTCACAAGACACAAAAGTGAGAGCAGTAATATAAGCCACAAATAAATGTAAATATCCTGGTGAGTGCTATGGTGGGTGAGCGGTGGCATCCAGCGGTCCTCTCACTGTTGTGTTAAAACAGCAGGGACTTGGGAGACTCCTCTTACTATCTCTCTTGCAAGCGAAAGTTACTGTGAGTCAATTGTATTGTAATTCAATGGGATTTGTACATAGGATGAGAAAAACTTCAACACCGCCTCATAAGCCTCTTTATCAATAAAGGAAAATTCTTGCCTCCCCCCCATTACGAGCGCATTTGTGTGTGTGTCTATATATATATATATATATGTATTTATATATATATATATATATATATATATATATATATATATATATATATATATATATATATATCTGGCCGAAGGAGACTCGAACCTACGAACCTTGGAAGAAGGTACGCAGTGCCTTACCATTCTCACCACACTGGACCTCACCACACTCGGTCCTATATATATATATGTGTATACATACATACATACTTTTTAACAAGCCGGCTGTATCCCACCAGTGTGTGTGTTCTGTGTGTGTGTGTGTGTGTGTGTGTGTGTGTGTGTGTGTGTGTGTGTGTGTGTGTGTGTGTGTTCACTCCCACCTAACATAACCTAAGACTTGGGAGGTACACGCAGCCCGACCTAATAACGTATCAAGTTCCTTAAAAGCCCTGATTAGCCCTAACAACCTCAGAAGGCAGAGATTTAAGGGTAATCAATGTGCTAATTAGGTATCCCCGAAGGGGTACTTTATAGCGGCTGTCTGAATATTTTTCATCCTCCAAGGTTTTCCTCTATAACTTAAGAACACCTCATCCAACTGACTTTACATTTTCAACGCTGAAGAATTGAAACCTAATGGTTCATGCAACTATTGGTATGTGCTGATGCCCTCTGAAGAGTGTCCTTAAACCTGCTGCCCCTATTCACCTAGCAATAAATAGGTACCTAGGTGCTAGTCAGCTACAGTAGGTCACATTCCAGAGGATGGAAGTAAGCCTTAAATATAGCTGGGCTTTGAAATATGAACTGAAGTAAGATATAGACTCCTAGCCTGTAAACTGAGTTGTGCACTAATAAAATGACATCCCCGCCAAGAAATGACACTGGCGTTCTTCCAGTTGTGATGAGAACTCTGTTCCACAGTTGAAGTACGTAGTCGGGTACTGGTGCACTGCAGCCATGTTGTCTGTCTCACGCACTGCAACCATGTTGTGTGTCTCACACACTGCAGCCATGTTGTCTGTGTCTCACGCACTGCAACCATGTTGTCTGTGTCTCACACACTGCAGCCATGCTGTCTGTGTCTCACACACTGCAACCATGTTGTCTGTGTCTCACGCACTGCAACCATGTTGTCTGTGTCTCACACACTGCAACCATGTTGTCTGTGTCTCACACACTGCAGCCATGTTGTCTGTGTCTCACACACTGCAACCATGTTGTCTGTGTCTCACACACTGCAGCCATGTTGTCTGTGTCTCACGCACTGCAACCATGTTGTCTGTGTCTCACACACTGCAACCATGTTGTCTGTGTCTCACACACTGCAGCCATGTTGTCTGTGTCTCACACACTGCAGCCATGTTGTCTGTGTCTCACACACTGCAGCCATGTTGTCTGTGTCTCACACACTGCAACCATGTTGTCTGTGTCTCACACACTGCAGCCATGTTGTCTGTGTCTCACACACTGCAGCCATGTTGTCTGTGTCTCACACACTGCAGCCATGTTGTCTGTGTCTCACACACTGCAACCATGTTGTCTGTGTCTCACATACTGCAACCATTTTGTCTGTGTCTCACACTGCAGCCATGTTGTCTGTGTCTCACACACTGCAGCCATGTTGTCTGTGTCTCATATTGCAGCCATGTCTGTCTCACACACTGCAGCCATGATGTTGTTTGTGTCTCACACACTGCAGCCATGTTGTCTGCCTCACACACTGCAGCCATGATGTCTGTGTTTCACACACTGCAGCCATGTTGTCTGTGGTCACACACTGCAGCCATGTTGTCTGCCTCACACACTGCAGCCATGATGTCTGTGTTTCACACACTGCAGCCATGTTGTCTGTGGTCACACACTGCAGCCATGTTGTCTGTGGTCACACACTGCAGCCATGTTGTCTGTGGTCACACACTGCAGCCATGTTGTCTGTGTCTCACACACTGCAGCCATGTTGTCTGTGTCTCACACATAAATACATGTTATTATCATCCGCAGTGTATTAAAACCCAGTGAAAAATAATGATTATTATCCGAGCCAACGACACGCCACCTTGTGACTGCATATTCCTTTCTACATTAACTCTTAAACATAATTAGGTTTTAATTCGTAGGAATTGAAGTCACCCTCCACTTCCTTGTATCAAACCTCTCTCCCACTTCCCAGAAGCTGTACGATTTTTACAAGATTATCACTACCACGTGAGAATAATCACAATATTAATAATAATAATAACAGCAATAATAATACAGTATTATAACATTTTCAGCAGCTCCATCATCCGTAATTATAAGCGACGATGACAACAACTGAGGTAAGGAAGTGCCTAGCACATTACTGTAACTGTATGTGCCTTGTACATGAATAGTATACAATACCGACAAGATGAAAATTTAGACACATGTGCAACAATAAAGGTACACAGATGTATCTAAAGGTACGCACATGTGTCTAAATTTTGTGTGTGCGTTACTGTGTGTACCAGTTACTTATCTGTGACCGATTTCCAGAGTTGCTACCCCCGCAGCCCACCCTAAGACCAGGTTACTCTGTTGACAACAATGTCAGGAGTTTGTTTGGCAGCGATGTCGCACAACTAACACAATGGTCAAAACAGCGATGTCGCACAACTAACACAATGGTCAAAACAGCGATGTCGCACAACTAACACAATGGTCAAAACAGCGATGTCGCACAACTAACACAATGGTCAAAACAACGATGTCGTACAACTAACACAATGATCAAAACAGTGATGTCGCACAACTAACACAATGGTCAAAACAGCGATGTCGCACAACTAAAACAATGGTCAAAGCAAACACAAATGAAGACAAAACTTGGTATGGGACGTTTCACCTCGGCAACATATTTTTTTTATCTTGAAAAATTTTGCTTAATAAAAATTTTGCTCTGAATATGCGTTTATTTCAGTCATGTGTTCTGTGTGTGTGTTCTGTGTGTGTGTTCTGTGTGTGTGTTCTGTGTGTGTGTTCTGTGTGTGTGTTCTGTGTGTGTGTTCTGTGTGTGTGTTCTGTGTGTGTGTTCTGTGTGTTCTGTGTGTGTGTTCTGTGTGTGTGTTCTGTGTGTGTGTTCTGTGTGTTCTGTGTGTTCTGTGTGTGTGTTCTGTGTGTGTGTTCTGTGTGTGTTTGTTCTGTGTGTGTGTTCTGTTTGTGTGTTCTGTGTGTGTGTTCTGTGTGTGTGTTCTGTGTGTGTGTGTGTGTGTGTGTGTGTGTGTGTGTGTGTGTGTGTGTGTGTGTGTGTGTGTGTGTGTGTGTGTGTGTGTGTGTGTGTGTGTGTTCTGTGTGTGTGTGTGTGTGTGTGTGTGTGTGTGTGTTCTGTGTGTGTGTGTGTGTTCTGTGTGTGTGTTCTGTGTGTTCTGTGTGTGTGTTCTGTGTGTGTGTTCTGTGTGTGTGTTCTGTGTGTTCTGTGTGTGTGTTCTGTGTGTGTGTTCTGTGTGTTCTGTGTGTGTGTTCTGTGTGTGTTCTGTGTGTGTGTTCTGTGTGTGTGTTCTGTGTGTGTGTTCTGTGTGTGTGTTCTGTGTGTGTGTTCTGTGTGTGTGTTCTGTGTGTGTGTTCTGTGTGTGTGTTCTGTGTGTTCTGTGTGTGTGTTCTGTGTGTTCTGTGTGTGTGTTCTGTGTGTTCTGTGTGTGTGTTCTGTGTGTGTGTTCTGTGTGTGTGTTCTGTGTGTGTGTTCTGTGTGTGTGTTCTGTGTGTGTGTTCTGTGTGTGTGTTCTGTGTGTGTGTTCTGTGTGTGTGTTCTGTGTGTGTGTTCTGTGTGTGTGTTCTGTGTGTTCTGTGTGTGTGTTCTGTGTGTGTGTTCTGTGTGTGTGTTCTGTGTGTTCTGTGTGTGTGTTCTGTGTGTGTGTTCTGTGTGTGTGTTCTGTGTGTGTGTTCTGTTTGTGTGTTCTGTGTGTGTGTTCTGTGTGTGTGTTCTGTGTGTGTGTGTGTGTGTGTGTGTGTGTGTGTGTGTGTGTGTGTGTGTGTGTTCTGTGTGTGTGTGTGTGTGTGTGTGTGTGTGTGTGTGTGTGTGTGTGTGTTCTGTGTGTGTGTGTGTGTTCTGTGTGTGTGTTCTGTGTGTTCTGTGTGTGTGTTCTGTGTGTGTGTTCTGTGTGTGTGTTCTGTGTGTGTGTTCTGTGTGTTCTGTGTGTGTGTTCTGTGTGTGTGTTGTGTGTTGTGTGTGTGTGTGTTTTCTGTGTGTGTGTTCTGTGTGTGTGTGTGTGTGTGTGTGTGTGTGTGTGTGTGTGTTCTGTGTGTTCTGTGTGTGTGTTCTGTGTGTTCTGTGTGTTCTGTGTGTGTGTTCTGTGTGTTCTGTGTGTGTGTTCTGTGTGTTCTGTGTGTGTGTTCTGTGTGTGTGTTCTGTGTGTGTGTTCTGTGTGTGTGTTCTGTGTGTGTGTTCTGTGTGTGTGTTCTGTGTGTGTGTTCTGTGTGTGTGTTCTGTGTGTGTGTTCTGTGTGTGTGTTCTGTGTGTGTTCTGTGTGTGTTCTGTGTGTCTGTTCTGTGTGTGTGTTCTGTGTGTTCTGTGTGTGTGTTCTGTGTGTGTGTTCTGTGTGTGTGTTCTGTGTGTGTTCTGTGTGTGTGTTCTGTGTGTGTGTTCTGTGTGTGTGTTCTGTGTGTGTGTTCTGTGTGTGTGTTCTGTGTGTGTGTGTGTGTGTGTGTGTGTGTGTGTTCTGTGTGTGTGTTCTGTGTGTGTGTTCTGTGTGTGTTCTGTGTGTGTGTTCTGTGTGTGTGTTCTGTGTGTGTTCTGTGTGTGTGTTCTGTGTGTGTGTTCTGTGTGTGTGTTCTGTGTGTGTGTTCTGTGTGTGTTCTGTGTGTGTGTTCTGTGTGTGTGTTCTGTGTGTGTGTGTGTGTGTGTGTGTGTGTTCTGTGTGTGTGTGTGTGTGTGTGTGTGTGTGTACTCACCTAATTGTGGTTGCAGGGGTCGAGACTCAGCTCCTGGCCCCGACTCTTCACCGACCGCTACTAGGTCCTCTCTCCCCCTGCTCCATGAGCTTTATCATACCTCGTCTTAAAACTATGTATAGTTCCTGCCTCCACTACATCGCTTGCCAGACTATTCCACTTCCTAACTACTCTATGACTGAAGAAATACTTCCTAACATCCCTTTGACTCATCTGAGTCTTCAGCTTCCAATTGTGACCCCTTGTTTCTGTGTCCCATCTCTGGAACATCCTGTCTCTGTCCACCTTGTCTATTCCACGCAGTATTTTGTATGTCGTTGTCATGTCTCCCCTGACCCTCCTGTCCTCCAGTGTTGTCAGACCGATTTCCCTTAACCTTTCTTCATAGGACATTCCCCTTAGTTCTGGAACTAATCTTGTTGCAAACCTTTGCACTTTCTCTAATTTCTTGACGTGTTTGACCAGATGTGGGTTCCAAACTGGTGCTGCGTACTCCAGTATGGGCCTGACGTACACAGTGTATAAAGTCTTGAACGATTCCTTACTGAGGTACCGGAACGCTATTCTCAGGTTTGCCAAGCGCCCATATGCCGCAGCAGTTATCTGGTTAATGTGTGCTTCTGGCAATGAACTCGGTATTATACTCACTCCTAGGTCTTTCTCCTTGAATGAGGTTTGCAGCCTTTGGCCTCCTAACCTATACTCTGTCTGCGGTCTTCTTTGCCCTCCTCCGATCTTCATGACTTTGCATTTGGCGGGGTTAAATTCTAGGAGCCAGTTTCGAGGCCACACATCCAGCCTGTCCAGGTCTCTTTGTAGACCCGTCTGGTCCGCATCTGATTTAATTCTCCTCATTAACTTCACGTCATCTGCAAACAGGGACACTTCTGAGTCTGTCCTTTCCGTCATGTCGTTCACATATACCAAGACTAGCACTGGTCCCACGACTGACCCCTGTGGGACCCCGCTCGTCACTGGCGCCCACTGTGATACCTCATCACGGACCATGACTTGCTGTTGCCTCCCTGTTAGGTATTCTCTGATCCATTGCAGTGCCCTTCTTCTTATACGTGTCTGCTCCTCTAGCTTTTGTACTAATCTCTTGTGAGGAACTGTGTCGAAGGCCTTCTTGCAGTCTAAGAAAATGCAATCAACCCACCCCTACCTCTCATTTCTTACTTCAGTTACCTTGTCATAAAACTCTAGTAGGTTTATGACATAGGATTTGCCTTCCATGAATCCGTGCTGGCTGTCGTTTATAATTTTGTTCCGCTCCAGGTGCTCCACCACTCTCCTGATAATCTTTTCCAAGACTTTGCATACTATACATGTCAGTGACACTGGTCTATAATTTAGTGCTTCATTTCTGTCTCCCTTCTTAATTAAAGATGGGGACTACATTTGCCTTCTTCCATACTTCAGGTAGTTGCCCAGTTTCAAGGGAAGTGTTGAAGATGTTGGTTAGTGGCACATGTAGTGTCCCTGCTCTCTCTTCTAAGGACCCATGGAGATATGTTGTCCGGTTCCACCGCCTTTGAGGTATCAAGGTCACTTAGGAGCTTCTCCACCTCCTCCTCAGTTGTGTGTAATTCATCCAACACTTGTTGGTATATCCCTTGTTGCTTTACCGCACTGTTTTGTCTTTCCGTTGTCCCTTCAGCCTCCACTGTAAATACTTCCCGAAATCTCATGTTGAGCTCCTCACATATCTCCTGGTCATTTCTTGTGAGCTCCCCACCTTCCTTCCTCAGCCTGAGTACCTGGTCCTTGACTGTTGTCTTCCTCCTGATGTGGCTGTAGAGTAGTTTCGGATCAGACTTGACTTTCGATGCTATGTCATTTTCATACTGCCGCTGCGCCTCCCTCCTTATCTGTGCATACTCGTTTCTGACTCGTCGACTAATCGCTTTATTCTCCTGAGTCCTTTCCTCTGCCTCCTTGCATTTTGTTCTTACAAAGTCCATCATTTCGTTTACTGATTTTCCTACCAACTCCTGTTCCCACTGTGTGTGTGTGTGTGTGTGTGTGTGTGTGTGTGTACTCACCTAATTGTGGTTGCAGGGGTCGAGACTCAGCTCCTGGCTGTGTGTGTATGTGTGTGTGTGTTGTGTGTGTTCTGTGTGTGTGTTCAGTGTGTGTGTTCAGTGTGTGTGTTCTGTGTGTGTGTTCTGTGTGTGTGTTCTGTGTGTGTGTTCTGTGTGTGTATTCTGTGTGTGTTCTGTGTGTGTTCTGTGTGCGTTTAGTGTGTGTTCTGTGTGTGTTCTGCGTGTGTATTCTGTGTATTCTGTGTGTATTCTGTGTGTGTGTTCTGTGTGTGTTCTGTGTGTGTGTTCTGTGTGTGTGTGTGTTATGTGTGTGTGTTGTCTGTGTGTTGTGTGTGTGTTATGTGTGTGTGTTATGTGTGTGCGTTCTGTGTGTGTGTTCTGTGTGTGTGTTATGTGTGTGTGTTGTGTGTGTATTCTGTGTGTGTATTCTGTGTGTGTTCTGTGTGTGTTCTGTGTGTGTGTTCTGTGTGTGTACTGTGCGTGTTCTGTGTGTGTATTCTGTGTGTTCTGTGTGTATTGTGTGTGTTCTGTGTGTGTGTTCTGTGTATGTACTGTGTGTGTTCTGTGTGTGTATTCTGTGTGTATTGTGTGTGTTCTGTGTGCGTATTCTGCGTGTGTTCTGTGTGTGTGTGTTCTGTGTGTGTGTGTGTGTGTGTGTGTGTGTGTGTGTGTGTGTGTGTGTGTGTGTGTGTGTGTGTTCTGTGTGTGTGTGTGTTCTGTGTGTGTTCTGTGTGTGTGTGTTCTGTGTGTGTTCTGTGTGTGTGTGTGTGTGTGTTCTGTGTGTATATGCATAAATGAGAAAGAGACTCATAATGTTGTTGTACGGTTGTCGTGTCCCACCTCCATCTGCCACGACCATCACTCACTCCCAACACGACAATCTTTTCATCTTCACATTATCTAGGCTATTTTTGTTCTCTCCTATCTCACTGCCACTGAGGAAATAACTATTTACTTCCTTTATCTTCATTACCAACATTAGCATAAACCCTCAATATAAGTTAACTTCAACTTGGATTACATATTTTCATCCCCCCCAAAAATATACACGTACGTATATTGTTTCTTGTTGAAAAGTACGCAGTCCAACTACACGATTCTGAGTACACTCACCTGCGGCTGTAGACTATAAATCTTTTGTCATGGAAGTAGATAGTATCTTATGCACACTTTCTATCTTATGAACTGTGGCAGCTAGTTGACTGTACATTCCATATCCAACCGGTGGACGGTAGTAGCTAGTTTACAGTGCACACGTTATCCATTATGGACGGTAGCAGCTAGTTTACAGTGCACACGTTATCCATTATGGACGGTAGCAGCTAGTTTATCGTACGCACCACTCATCCAATAGACAGTAGCGCTAATTTATTGTGCACCACATTTCTATGCCGTGGACGATAATACAAGCGCATATAAATGCACAGATGCTCAGTAACTAGGCAGTAAAAGGGCTAAGAGTATATTTGGGTACATATTATTAACAAATGTATCATTCTTATGTCTGCTACAAATCACATTAGGACAATGATATATGTATATATCAGTGTTTTACAAGACACCCCTTGTCTTCCCTCGGTGGTAACTCCACACTTGCCCCGCCAATCTCAATCACATTTCTTCCTACACACTTCACATTTTTTATGGTCCAGCTTCACCACTTCCGCTTTCTGCAAAAGCCTTTCATAAATTTTTCTTGCTAAACGATTATCGGAGATTGAGACACTTATGCAGCATATGGGAATCTTTATTCAGGAAACGTTTCGCCACACAGTGGCTTCATCAGTCCAATACAAAGAGGAAGGCGTAAGGAGAGGAGGAGAATGAGGTAATCAGTCCCTCAACCTGGAGTCGATGTGTTCAGTCCATCAATCTTGTAGAATGTACAGCATAGGGCCGTAGACGTGGCTTATATACTGTAGTGAGGTGACGTGAAGCAGATGGAGGCGGGGTCATAGTGGTACCATCCACTAGTCGAAGTAGGTCTTCGTCCAAAGGTTGAACAAGTGTTGAAGAATTCTTTGTAACAAGACCCCATGATGCTGCCGTGTCTGACAGTTGTGATGAATGGTTTGAAAAACCGACAAGTTGAAGATTGAGACACTTATGCAGCATATGGGAATCTTTATTCAGGAAACGTTTCGCCACACAGTGGCTTCATCAGTCCAATACAAAGAGGAAGGCGTAAGGAGAGGAGGAGAATGAGGTAATCAGTCCCTCAACCTGGAGTCGATGTGTTCAGTCCATCAATCTTGTAGAATGTACAGCATAGGGCCGTAGACGTGGCTTATATACTGTAGTGAGGTGACGTGAAGCAGATGGAGGCGGGGTCATAGTGGTACCATCCACTAGTCGAAGTAGGTCTTCGTCCAAAGGTTGAACAAGTGTTGAAGAATTCTTTGTAACAAGACCCCATGATGCTGCCGTGTCTGACAGTTGTGATGAATGGTTTGAAAAACCGACAAGTTGAAGATTGAGACACTTATGCAGCATATGGGAATCTTTATTCAGGAAACGTTTCGCCACACAGTGGCTTCATCAGTCCAATACAAAGAGGAAGGCGTAAGGAGAGGAGGAGAATGAGGTAATCAGTCCCTCAACCTGGAGTCGATGTGTTCAGTCCATCAATCTTGTAGAATGTACAGCATAGGGCCGTAGACGTGGCTTATATACTGTAGTGAGGTGACGTGAAGCAGATGGAGGCGGGGTCATAGTGGTACCATCCACTAGTCGAAGTAGGTCTTCGTCCAAAGGTTGAACAAGTGTTGAAGAATTCTTTGTAACAAGACCCCATGATGCTGCCGTGTCTGACAGTTGTGATGAATGGTTTGAAAAACCGACAAGTTGAAGATTGAGACACTTATGCAGCATATGGGAATCTTTATTCAGGAAACGTTTCGCCACACAGTGGCTTCATCAGTCCAATACAAAGAGGAAGGCGTAAGGAGAGGAGGAGAATGAGGTAATCAGTCCCTCAACCTGGAGTCGATGTGTTCAGTCCATCAATCTTGTAGAATGTACAGCATAGGGCCGTAGACGTGGCTTATATACTGTAGTGAGGTGACGTGAAGCAGATGGAGGCGGGGTCATAGTGGTACCATCCACTAGTCGAAGTAGGTCTTCGTCCAAAGGTTGAACAAGTGTTGAAGAATTCTTTGTAACAAGACCCCATGATGCTGCCGTGTCTGACAGTTGTGATGAATGGTTTGAAAAACCGACAAGTTGAAGATTGAGACACTTATGCAGCATATGGGAATCTTTATTCAGGAAACGTTTCGCCACACAGTGGCTTCATCAGTCCAATACAAAGAGGAAGGCGTAAGGAGAGGAGGAGAATGAGGTAATCAGTCCCTCAACCTGGAGTCGATGTGTTCAGTCCATCAATCTTGTAGAATGTACAGCATAGGGCCGTAGACGTGGCTTATATACTGTAGTGAGGTGACGTGAAGCAGATGGAGGCGGGGTCATAGTGGTACCATCCACTAGTCGAAGTAGGTCTTCGTCCAAAGGTTGAACAAGTGTTGAAGAATTCTTTGTAACAAGACCCCATGATGCTGCCGTGTCTGACAGTTGTGATGAATGGTTTGAAAAACCGACAAGTTGAAGATTGAGACACTTATGCAGCATATGGGAATCTTTATTCAGGAAACGTTTCGCCACACAGTGGCTTCATCAGTCCAATACAAAGAGGAAGGCGTAAGGAGAGGAGGAGAATGAGGTAATCAGTCCCTCAACCTGGAGTCGATGTGTTCAGTCCATCAATCTTGTAGAATGTACAGCATAGGGCCGTAGACGTGGCTTATATACTGTAGTGAGGTGACGTGAAGCAGATGGAGGCGGGGTCATAGTGGTACCATCCACTAGTCGAAGTAGGTCTTCGTCCAAAGGTTGAACAAGTGTTGAAGAATTCTTTGTAACAAGACCCCATGATGCTGCCGTGTCTGACAGTTGTGATGAATGGTCTGATTACCTCATTCTCCTCCTCTCCTTACGCCTTCCTCTTTGTATTGGACTGATGAAGCCACTGTGTGGCGAAACGTTTCCTGAATAAAGATTCCCATATGCTGCATAAGTGTCTCAATCTTCAACTTGTTGGTTTTTCAAACCATTCATCACAACTGTCAGACACGGCAGCATCATGGGGTCTTGTTACAAAGAATTCTTCAACACTTGTTCAACCTTTGGACGAAGACCTACTTCGACTAGTGGATGGTACCACTATGACCCCGCCTCCATCTGCTTCACGTCACCTCACTACAGTATATAAGCCACGTCTACGGCCCTATGCTGTACATTCTACAAGATTGATGGACTGAACACATCGACTCCAGGTTGAGGGACTGATTACCTCATTCTCCTCCTCTCCTTACGCCTTCCTCTTTGTATTGGACTGATGAAGCCACTGTGTGGCGAAACGTTTCCTGAATAAAGATTCCCATATGCTGCATAAGTGTCTCAATCTTCAACTTGTCGGTTTTTCAAACCATTCATCACATCACACACTCATAAACGATTATCACCATGAATATCCTTACTTTCCGTTATACACATTTTATTGTTGTTTGTATATCTGTATTATTATTAAACTTATGTGGAGTCCTAAACCCTTAGGGGGTTCATACTGTGCCTGAAGGATTCAGAGTTAATTAGGTTCGATCTAAGGATGGGGAAGTCAGGTCTGATTCCTTGAATCAAGACCCCTCGCCAGAACTTCAAGGAACCTCTCTTGTGGAGTTATACACTTGCATGTACAAGCAGAATGATGTACAATATAAGTAAGCTTCACAATATCATAACTGATACAATTCACAATACCGTAGCTGGTTCTGTTAACCCACAAATTGATAAAGAAACTCAGACGACTTGTTATTTCCCGCAAGCAAATATCATCTGGTTTCCTCGGGCATTTTATATTCCAGATTTACCCTCACAACTTTGAAGTACTAATAACAAACGGTTCTATACAAATCCCTCCCGTATTTCCCACACATTTTACCCCCCCCCTCCCTTCAGGGAGGTGCCTGGATGCAGGTGAAGAGCTCCTGATCTAAAGAATTGACGATACCTTCTTTTTTCCTTCAGTCGATTTTCTCTCCCATTCCCCAAAGCACTGCATGGCCCCCCTACGAATTTAGTGCTCCCGTGAAACAAATAAATAAATATTCCATATTAATTTTCGTTTTTACTAAAGTAGACAATCCCTATTTAAAATAACTGGCGGTGTACTTACATACTTCACTACACTATGTGATACTTCACTATGTGATACTTCACTACACTATGTGATACTTCACTACACTATGTGATACTTCACTATGTGATACTTCACTACACTATGTGATACTTCACTACACTATGTGATACTTCACTACACTATGTGATACTTCACTACACTATGTGATCTTCACTACACTATGTGATACTTTACTACACTATGTGATACTTCACTACACTATGTGATACTTTACTACACTATGTGATACTTCACTACACTATGTGATACTTTACTACACTATGTGATACTTCACTACACTATGTGATACTTTACTACACTATGTGATACTTCACTACACTATGTGACACTTCACTACACTATGTGATACTTCACTACACTATGTGACACTTCATTACATTGCGATACTTCACTACACTATGTGATACTTCACTATGTGATACTTCACTACACTATGTGATACTTCACTATGTGATACTTCACTACACTATGTGACATTTCATTACATTGCGATACTTCACTACACTATGTGATACTTCACTATGTGATACTTCACTACACTATGTGATACTTCACTACACTATGTGATACTTAATTACATTGTGATAATTACATTGTGATACTTTACTACACTATGTGATACTTCACTACACTATGTGATACTTCACTACACTATGTGATACTTCACTACACTATGTGATACTTCACTACACTATGTGATCTTCACTACACTATGTGATACTTCACTACACTATGTGATACTTCACTACACTATGTGATACTTCACTACACTATGTGATACTTCACTACACTATGTGATACTTCACTACACTATGTGATCTTCACTACACTATGTGATACTTCACTACACTATGTGATACTTCACTACACTATGTGATACTTCACTACACTATGTGATCTTCACTACACTATGTGATACTTTACTACACTATGTGATACTTTACTACACTATGTGATACTTCACTACACTATGTGATACTTCACTACACTATGTGATCTTCACTACACTATGTGATACTTTACTACACTATGTGATACTTCACTACACTATGTGATACTTCACTACACTATGTGATACTTTACTACACTATGTGATACTTCACTACACTATGTGATACTTTACTACACTATGTGATACTTCACTACACTATGTGATACTTTACTACACTATGTGATACTTCACTACACTATGTGATACTTTACTACACTATGTGATACTTCACTACACTATGTGATACTTCATTACATTGCGATACTTCACTACACTATGTGATACTTCACTACACTATGTGATACTTCACTATGTGATACTTCACTACACTATGTGATACTTCATTACATTGCGATACTTCACTACACTATGTGATACTTCACTACACTATGTGATACTTCACTACACTATGTGATACTTCACTACACTATGTGATACTTAATTACATTGTGATACTTTACTACACTATGTGATACTTCACTACACTATGTGATACTTCAGTACACTATGTGATACTTCACTACACTGTGTGATACTTCACTACACTATGTGATCTTCACTACACTATGTGATACTTCACTACACTATGTGATACTTCACTACACTATGTGATACTTCACTACACTATGTGATACTTCACTACACTATGTGATACTTCACTACACTATGTGATCTTCACTACACTATGTGATACTTCACTACACTATGTGATACTTCACTACACTATGTGATACTTCACTACACTATGTGATCTTCACTACACTATGTGATCTTCACTACACTATGTGATACTTTACTACACTATGTGATACTTTACTACACTTTGTGATACTTCACTACACTATGTGATACTTCACTACACTATGTGATCTTCACTACACTATGTGATACTTTACTACACTATGTGATACTTCACTACACTATGTGATACTTCACTACACTATGTGATACTTCACTACACTATGTGATACTTCACTACACTATGTGATACTTCACTACACTATGTGACACTTCATTACATTGTGATACTTCACTACACTATGTGATACTTTAATACACTATGTGATACTTCACTACACTATGTGATACTTCACTACACTATGTGATACTTCACTACACTATGTGATACTTCACTACACTATGTGATACTTCACTACACTATGTGATACTTTACTACACTATGTGATACTTCACTACACTATGTGATACTTCCATACACTATGTGATACTTCACTACACTATGTGATACTTTACTACACTATGTGATACTTCACTACACTATGTGATACTTCACTACACTATGTGATACTTCACTACACTATGTGATACTTCACTACACTATGTGATACTTCACTACACTATGTGATACTTCACTACACTATGTGATACTTTACTACACTATGTGATACTTCACTACACTGTGATACTTCACTACACTATGTGATACTTCACTACACTGTGATACTTCACTACACTATGTGACACTTCACTACACTATGTGATACTTCACTACACTATGTGACACTTCACTACACTATGTGATACTTCACTACACTATGTGATACTTCACTACACTGTGATACTTCACTACACTATGTGATACTTCACTACACTGTGATACTTCACTACACTATGTGACACTTCACTACACTATGTGATACTTCACTACGCTCTGGTAGCCTGGTGGTTAACGCTCTCGCTTCACACGGTGAGGGCCTGGGTTCGATTCCCAGCCAGAGTAGAAACATTGGACGTGTTTCTTTCCACCTGTTGTCTATGTTCCCCATCAGTAAAATTGGTACCTGGGCGATAGTCGACTAGTGTGGGTCGCATCCTGGGACACTGACCTAAGGAGGCCTGGTCACAGACCGGGCCGCGGGGGCGTTGACCCCCGGAACTCTCTCCAGGTAAACTCCAGGTAAACACTATGTGATACTTCACTACACTATGTGATACTTCACTACACTATGTGATACTTCACTACACTATGTGATACTTCACTACACTATGTGATACTTCACTACACTATGTGATACTTCACTACACTATGTGACACTTCACTACACTGTGATAGTACACTACACTATATGATACTTCATTAAACTATGTGACACTACACTATGTTACACTTTACTATACTATGTGATACTTCACTACACTATGTGATACTTCACTACACTATGTGACACTTCACTACACTGTGATAGTACACTACACTATATATGATACTTCATTAAACTATGTGACACTACACTATGTTACACTTTACTATACTATGTGATACTTCACTACACTGTGTGATACTTCACTACACTATGCGATACTCCATTACACTATGTGAGACTTCACTATACTATGTGATACTTCACTACACTATGTGAAACTTCGCTACACTATGTGATACTTGACTACAGTATGTAATACTTCACTACACTGTGATACCAGCTTCAACAACATGCAATAGCTGAGCTACACAATTTACCTCCCGCAACAAGACATGCAGTAAATGAGCGCATGAACACTATCGTCACCACAAAGAAAGTTGATTACTCCGATAATTACTGCCACGTCTTCCGAGCAGCCATTCAAGGAAGGGTGATATACCAAGAATGACAGCCAGGGATAGAAGCTTCCCTCCACTGCCTTAGATCAAACCTGATGGCCTCCCATCCCTTACTTTTCAGGAACTGTAGAACCTTGCAGTATCCAGGCTTCCCGATAATAATAATAATAATAATAATAATAATAATAATAATAATAATAATAATAATAATAATAGTAGTAGTAATAATAATAATAAAGCTCGTAAAATAATATAGTAATTAGAAAAAATAAAAAAATTTAATATAGTAATTATAATAATAATAATAATAATAATAATAATAATAATAATAATAATAATAATAATAATAATAATAATAATAATAATAATACAGATATGCCACTCTAGTCTCTATAAGCCATATGAATTATAAAATTTGCCGCCATTTTCTGTCTTAAGTTTATCGGCAATATTCGTATTTTATAACACTCTTCGTAACCAGTAACATAATTTTGCGACATTAAATAATTAATCTGCATTATAGTGTTATATAATAGTTGTATTTTATTCAGATATAAATATGATGGAGTTTGGGTTTCCTCCGAGCCTAGCACAAGGAAATAATAGTTACACTTGTAACTCTGCTGGATTCCTGCTTCCTGGAACTTGGGTTTTGTAAGGAGGCTTCAAGAGGAGGAGGAACATCTCCCCTTCCATCCCTCCCCCTCCCACGAAATTATTAATATTAAAATTATTATTGGTATTATTATTATACTCAACGTGAAGCGCTAAACACGCAGGGATCATACAGACCCAAGGGATTGGAAGACATTCCAGCTTGACGTAAGGGGAGGGACAGCTCCAATTTATCGGATCAAGAGCCCGTCACCAGCATCAAGGTATCACTACTCTGTACACTATCCTTGTGTTAACAGGCATCTGAGTGTAAAATGGAAAGTACAACGTTTCGCACTCTGGCAGGTTTGCTAACTGTTTCTGTTTCATGAGCATGTAAAATGATAGACATTTATTTGAATTCAGTATACCCTTATCTTCAGTGTTAAGTAGGTGTCTGGGTGTTAGTCGACTATTGTGGGTGGCATCCTGGAATGATTAAAGGACCACAATGAAAATAAGACAGATACTCAACGATGACGCATGGGTTATCCTGGGTTACGAACCCTCTGAGTTAATAATAATAAAACACTTTTCTGTTTTTTAATAATTACTCTTCCTGTAATACTACATTTCCTACTGCGGAGGTGTGGTCTGAGACCAGGACACGGAGTCGATGATTCCCAGAACTATTTATAGATACATATTACACTCGTGGGGAAGCGCTAAACCCACAGAGGTCATACACCGCCTGGAGAATGGAAGACAATCAGGTCTGATCACAGGAAAAGGTGGGAAGCTCCAATTCCCCGAATCAAGAGCTCGTCACCAGCACCAAGGCACTCCACTTGAAGGCGTGTATGCCTAATAAATATTTACTAGTGGATTATATGGCACTCTCTCTCCCAAGCTGAGAAGATAAACACGTTGCATCCTGTCTCTGGCACTATACATTACACTCGTCCACGCTCTACCGCCACTCTATATATACTTATTCTAGATCTCTTCTATCCTCTAAGAAAAGATAGATAAAGATGTTTATCTAGTTAGAATACACTTAAGTTACATCGGATGGTTTTGCAGTTTGTATACTTACAGTTTTAGGAAAACACTGTATTATATATTCTAACGAAAGCTCATTGTTAAGCACAGCATTTCGGATAAAGGAAATGTATATGGAATCATTTAATGTTACTCACCACAGATATGCAGCCATCCCTCCACACGACAGGGATACTCCACACGGCGCCGCCGGAACATACTGACACTTAGATCAGCACACTATGTTCATTATATAACACCATCACTGCACTTATAATCGGCCAAGATCATTAACTTTATGTAATTCCACGCTGCGATCGATTCTCAGAGAGAGCGACGTAAATCCCTCCTCACTCGCGGATGTCTACACGACAACTGACTGGGGGAGAACCTCCAGGGAAATGTTTTGGTGGGACACATGGAGGAGGAGGAGGAGGGGTGGAGGAAGGGTTGGTGGTGGAGAAGGATGAGGAGGTGGAGGGGCGGCGCCATCATTGGCTGCTACCGCCATCATTGGCCGCCACAAACGTTTAGGGAGGCGTAGAATCGACCTCTCGGTAAAGACATTCACTATACATGAATTCAGGGGAAATACAACCAGTGCGTGTGCGCTTAACTGCAAAAATAGTTAGTGATAGACAGTCTGTACTTGGAGCCAGATGGAGTACCTTGATCATTTTAAACCTGTAGCCAGCTGTTGTACCTGGTTAGCTACACCTGTAGCCAGCTGGAGTACCTGGTCAGCTACACCTGTGAAGCTGCACATGTAGCTAGCTGGCGTATCTCTGCTGCTGCACCTGTTTCCAGCTGGTGTGCCTATACCGCTGCACCTGTAGCCAGATGGTGTACATCTACCGCTGCAACAGTAATTTGTTGGAGAACTTGTGCCCCTGCATCTGCAGCTAGCTGGTGTATCTGAGTGCTGCGCTTGAAGCCAGCTGGTGTACTTGTACCACTGGTCCTGAGGCCAACTGGTCTGCCTGAGCTACAACACATGTATTCTGCGCCTGCACCCAGCTGGTGTACCTGTGCGGAAGCACCTGTAGTCAGCTGGTGTACATGTGCTGCTTCACTGGTAGCCAGCTGGTGTACAAGTGCCGCTACACCTGTAGTCAGCTGGTGTACATGTGCTGCTTCACTGGTAGCCAGCTGGTGTACAAGTGCCGCTACACTTGTAGCCAGATGACGTACTTGTGCCGCTTCTCCTGTAGACAGCTGGTGCACCTGTTGCCAGTTGGTGCATTTGTACCGCTGCACCTGTAGCCAACTGGTGTACTTGTACTGCTGCGAACAGGATGCCACTGAGGCAGCTGACCATTGGGTTACATAGGGTCAAACATGGAGGGTAGCCTGTTGGCAGCTGACCAGTGAGTCAGCTGTATCAGTCTCTGAAGTTCGCATTTCTTAAGAAAGGTAATCTCAAATTGTCGCACGGAGAAAATATGATCAAATTGGCACCCACTTATGTACGCCACCGCTGAGTTTGACGCCAAACAGAGGTAGCGTTCTCATGTTATCACAGACACTTGATATTAATTAAAAATCCTGCAATCAATATAATCATTCTCCTTTACTGGGATACTTGATTACAGAAAAACAAGATGAGGCTCCTTCTCTGCCCGATCTGATTAATTATTATGATTATTATTATTACAGCCGTGGGAGAGCGCTAAACCCCTAAGGATCATACAGCGACTGGGAAAATTGGAAGTAATCAGGATCGACTCAAGGAAATGGAGGATAGTTGCGATTCCCTGGATCAAGAGCTCATCTCTAGCATCAAGGCGCCTGCCATGAGGGGCGATCTAATAAGTGTATCCCTCGACCTCCTCAACCTCAATCATGCTGAAGGAATATTAAGAGTGCGAAAATATAAAAAGAATATTGATAATGATCGCTACATTAGTTACAAAAAAATCGAAGCCCAAGACGTCCAAAAGCTGCACACCAACACCGTCAAGAGGCCCAGGAGATTTAGGTCAATATACTCAAGAAATCTTACACTTTGAGCTCAAGACCCTCAAATAACCCAGGAGCTGTAGAACAACAGCCTTAAGAGGGCCAGGAATGCTAAAAATATTTATGCGATGATACAGTATACTGTGCATGTATCCATGTTTCATGCACTATAATAGACTTTGAACTACAACAAATATGAAAATAAATTGAACCCAGTAAATAGCAATACATTACATATATCGAATTACTAAGCGAATCTTGACAGGCGATTTCCGTAGAGTTTTTTTCTGAGTCTGTGTTACGTGCCCCTTGAGTCTGGATTGCTGAGTCTGTGTTACGTGCCCCTTGAGTCTGGATTGCTGAGTCTGTGTTACGTGCCCCTTGAGTCTGGTTTTCTGAGTCGGTGTTACGTGCCCCTTGAGTCTGGTTTTCTGAGTCTGTGTTACGTGCCCCTTGAGTCTGGTTTTCTGAGTCTGTGTTACGTGCCCCTTGAGTCTGGTTTTCTGAGTCTGTGTTACGTGCCCCTTGAGTCTGGTTTTCTGAGTCGGTGTTACGTGCCCCTTGAGTCTGGTTTTCTGAATCTGTGTTACGTGCCCCTTGAGTCTGGTTTTCTGAGTCGGTGTTACGTGCCCCTTGAGTCTGGTTTTCTGAGTCTGTGTTACGTGCCCCTTGAGTCTGGTTTTCTGAGTCGGTGTTACGTGCCCCTTGAGTCTGGTTTTCTGAGTCTGTGTTACGTGCCCCTTGAGTCTGGTTTTCTGAGTCTGTGTTACGTGCCCCTTGAGTCTGGTTTGCTGAGTCTGTGTTACGTGCCCCTTGAGTCTGGTTTTCTGAGTCTGTGTTACGTGCCCCTTGAGTCTGGTTTTCTGAGTCTGTGTTACGTGCCCATTGAGTTTGGTTTTCTGAGTCTGTGTTACGTGCCCCTTGAGTTTGGTTTTCTGAGTCTGTGTTACGTGCCCATTGAGTCTGGTTTTCTGAGTCTGTGTTACGTGCCCATTGAGTCTGGTTTTCTGAGTCTGTGTTACGTGCCCCTTGAGTCTGGTTTTCTGAGTCTGTGTTACGTGCCCCTTGAGTCTGGTTTTCTGAGTCTGTGTTACGTGCCCATTGAGTCTGGTTTTCTGAGTCTGTGTTACGTGCCCCTTGAGTCTGGTTTTCTGAGTCTGTGTTACGTGCCCATTGAGTCTGGTTTTCTGAGTCTGTGTTACGTGCCCCTTGAGTCTGGTTTTCTGAGTCTGTGTTACGTGCCCCTTGAGTCTGGTTTTCTGAGTCTGTGTTACGTGCCCCTTGAGTCTGGTTTTCTGAGTCTGTGTTACGTGCCCATTGAGTCTGGTTTTCTGAGTCTGTGTTACGTGCCCATTGAGTCTGGTTTTCTGAGTCTGTGTTACGTGCCCATTGAGTCTGGTTTTCTGAGTCTGTGTTACGTGCCCCTTGAGTCTGGTTTTCTGAGTCTGTGTTACGTGCCCCTTGAGTCTGGTTTTCTGAGTCTGTGTTACGTGCCCCTTGAGTCTGGGTTTCTGAGTCTGTGTTACGTGCCCATTGAGTCTGGTTTTCTGAGTCTGTGTTACGTGCCCCTTGAGTCTGGTTTTCTGAGTCTGTGTTACGTGCCCCTTGAGTCTGGTTTTCTGAGTCTGTGTTACGTGCCCCTTGAGTCTGGTTTTCTGAGTCTGTGTTACGTGCCCCTTGAGTCTGGTTTTCTGAGTCTGTGTTACGTGCCCCTTGAGTCTGGGTTTCTGAGTCTGTGTTACGTGCCCATTGAGTCTGGTTTTCTGAGTCTGTGTTACGTGCCCCTTGAGTCTGGTTTTCTGAGTCTGTGTTACGTGCCCCTTGAGTCTGGTTTTCTGAGTCTGTGTTACGTGCCACTTGAGTCTGGTTTTCTGTGCCCATTGAGTCTGGTTTTCTGAGTCTGTGTTACGTGCCCCTTGAGTCTGGTTTTCTGAGTCTGTGTTACGTGCCCCTTGAGTCTGGTTTTCTGAGTCTGTGTTACGTGCCCATTGAGTCTGGTTTTCAGGATGAAGGATGTTGGTATTTGTTTGTTTAACGGAAACCAACAAACTGATCTTTACAAATACACATAAATTATTTTGTTATGTCAGTGATGGAATTAAATATTTTAATTTATTTTTGGTTTCTGATTAAAATTATGATCTAAAGTTGTAAACGGATGAAAAAATTGCATAAAAGATTATACAGAATGGGTTTAAAATAATAAAAAGGTCTGCTTAAATTATTCAGCTAGATTATCAGTTTCTTAATGCTCCTAAATAAAAGTGACAAGTTGGAGCCAATAATTTCACTAAAAACCGACATTTCATGAAAGCTTGAAACTGATTAAGAAAAGCATTCTCTAGATACTGCACTCAGATCAATATATCTTATGGGGGAATTAATAAACTACTGAGAAGTTATGGTAGGCTGAATGTATTAAAGACCCTCAAAAACTTACTGGAAGTTAACACTTAATTGTGGTCACAGACATCACTCTCCCCCTCGATGGTACAAACAGGAAATCCAGACTACCAAACCCAAAATAACACCTTGGGCGAGGACAACAAATAGTTCTGACCCTACATGAAAAACATTATTTATATAAAATGGGCAGTAATATAACCATAGACTGACTATCAGCAACGACGATAAACATTAATAAAAGTGCCAGTAAGTGGATTGTACTTTTTGGAAATTTATGTAGAACTATGGTAGAAAATATAGACTATGATAAATAATTCAATAATAAACACAGAGTTATTAGGAAGTTCAGCAATAGGATAAATATATTTCATGTCATCCTGTTCGCCTGGGTTTTGTGTTCATGTATGGTAACGCCTCACCCAACCTATAAAACATATCTGGTCAAATACTATACTGTTCTTACTTAGTGTATATTTGTAGTAAATGTACATGGGAAGCATCCTGTACGTGACTGAAGTTTGATCATGAATTCCTTCAACGTGGGAGCAGTGACATCTTAACACGCCGTTTTATTTTTCTTCCATCCTCACTATCTTCACCTTGTGGAGACGTCAGACGGCGTTCAAATTATCCCCATGGCCTAATTCTTTGTGCACTTATCATAGATTTGCTAGCACTAGCAATATCCTGGGTCAATTCCACATCTTATCACACAACAAAGAACACAGTGCTTCCCGCCATGACGTGTTGTCTCCCCACCACCAACGTTGCCCAGCTCGGTACACATTTTCTCAATTTACCTCTAAATTTACAATATTGATTGTCATAATTGCTAATTATGATTTACCTAGAAGTGGCTAAATTTACACTCTCCTCTTAACAGCCTTTATAATATTGTTACCGAACTTATATGAGAGTATCAGTAGACTTTTAGATATTTCCACAAGATATACCCATCTTATATATATATATATATATATATATACATATATACATATATATATATATATATACATATATAAATATATATATATATATATAAATATATACATATATATATATACATAAATATATATATATATAAATATATATATATATATAAATATATATATATATATATATATATATATATATATATATATATATATATATATATATATATATATATATATATATATATATATATATATATATATATATATATATATATATATATATATATATACAACATTTAATTAAACTGTGGTTCAGACAATTGCACTTGTATTCATACATTCCCTTAGCGTTTTACCCAAGTTATGCAAATTAAAGACATTATTATAATACAAGTAGGTTTGATGAGCCAAAACTTGAGTGAGCTTCTCACTTTACACACAAGTTTCCTGACTGAAGAAGTTCACTTCTTAATATAATACAAATTATACTTATGAATAAATCAACCGGAAATATACCATATTGTCCACAACCATGGAATACTTCCAAGCTGTTCTACTTCCTACTACTGGTGTGGGCCTCCTCTCTGGCTTTCCTATGTAGATGATGTCTTGCTCTTTGGCCACTTGACTTAGTCTTTTCCAACCATTCCGTGATGCACATAACAATCTTGCTCCTTCCATCAAGTTCAAAGGTAAATGGGAGTCCAACTGTACTTGCTTCCTTTCCTTGATGTGCATGTTCATCGCTAGGCTACAGGCGTCTCTCTTTCTGTTTATCGCAAGCCTATGCGAAGCGACATGAAAAGTGTTCTTATTTCTCTTTCTCCGTGTCCTTCGCATTTGTAAACCTCAGTTCATTAACTCGGAAATTTCCACTCTTCGCAGTTCGTTTTCTAAACTTGGCTACCCTTCCAATTTCACAAACTGTTTTCTCAATTGCTAAACGGACTTTCTTTTATTTTTACACAGGCTTGTACAAGGTTAAGTTAAGGATTTCTAACTTTGTTTACATGCTAAGAGCTGCTACCTACATTAGCTCATTTGAAAGCCTTTTTATTGTTATGAAACATACAAATATGGAACAGGATGAAGTTGGAGCAATCTGTGGCCAGATATTTCATTTGATTAACTGACTTTATTTCGTTGATATCATTATGCTGTACGAACATGTTCCAGACCCGAGTCGTCCTAGGAATAAATGATCTCAAATGAAGTGATGTTCTGGAGAAGAGTAGAAGAGTCAAACTGCTATTTGCTGCCGATCATGTTGTGTAGCTCACTTCTCGTTGTCCTATACTCCTGTGAAATCTCCCAGTCTTTCCTTTCCTTATATTTCCAGTCTCTTAAATCTTAACAACTATCTGTTCCCTAGACATCAAACTTACTTTTCACCTTCGCAGCAATCTAGTTTGTATCTATCTTCTTGCTACTGATGCTTCCAGAGTTTACTCCAGTTCTTGCTCCTCTTGTCCTCTCCAATACTTTAGAGAAACTGGTCGCTCTCTTTTTTACAGACTTAAAGAGCACAAAGGTTGCTCTTTTCTATCATGTTAGAGATCACAGTCATCCTATTGACTGACCATCTGCCAAAACTGTTTATCCTTCCTCTAGTCTTCACAGACTCCATCTTATTGAAACATCCCCTTTTACACAACTTTCCTAATATGAAAAAGTTTCTATAAATGCCTTTCTTTCTCATTATATTGTCAAATGTTCCACACTTCAGAACACTCGTGACTTGACCAAGATCTTTACCTCCTCCTCCTTTCCTATTTTTCTTTGCCTTTCCTTTTGTCTGCCTAGGTGAGCTCTGTCCTAGAGTTTTTACCCCCTATGTTTTTGCTCCTGTCCTCGTGGACCATTAGCTCTCCTGAAATGGTCTTTTCTTCTCCACTACTTCTATTATTCATATTGCCACTACTTCTTTGCCTCGCTACACTCCATTCTGACTTGTGTCACTACTCCCACCACTTCCTCTACCACTACCTTCATTTTGTTATTTGTTCCTTCTCTCTTGCTCTCATCCCCGCCCTCCTCTCGTATACTGGCTCCCTATCTTCGTGCTCTTGTGTGACTAGTTAATGGACAAGTCAGATCGAAACGTCATCAAAAGTTTCTCTCTCCTATATGCGGGTTATCTGTGTATTATTTACCGATATCTCATCATGGAGTCGAAATGAAATCTTACTAGTTTCTTGTGATAATTTACGTACGTTGATTATGAGAAAGCGGGGTAGTGTTCAGTAGCACTGTCTGTGATTACCCTTACTTTGAAATGAGCTATTATATAAGTCCAGATATGGTCAATTAAAGATGTACCTGTCTCTGAAATTCTTGTAGGCTTAGTTATAGAAGGTAATAGCAAGCAATTGCTTATGGTATTCGTGAAGTCAGCTACTTGAGGGTTTTCAGCTTGGATAAAGTTTATGTTGAAGTCGCCAGCAAGTATTAAGTGGTAGATTATTCTGTACTAACTAAGTGATTTCCATATAAGTGATGTAATGTCTTCGAATTTTGTAAAAAAGATGAATCATGTAGAAATAATTAATTAATTGATTGATTGATGGGTGAAAATCTTGGAGAAAAAAGTCTTACATCGACTGTTGGTATTTCCTTTCAGTGATACCTAATGATCAGATATGCTTGTTAACATATATCCTTAATTATGTAACTCAGTTTAATTTTAATCCTTGTATACCATACTGAGGAAAATACAGAAAATGTTTCGAATATTTCATTCTGAGTCACACTGGAAATGCAGATATAAATGACAACACTATATTCAAATTCAAATTCAAAAATTTATTTCTTTGCATACTATACATTATGTAGTTCATAAGTAGCGAAATACTGTTAAGCGGAAAGAGAGCTACTAGCATGTATGAATATTTCCGGTAGATTAATCCAAATGCTGACACACTAAAACTATATATATATATATATATATATATATATATATATATATATATATATATATATATATATATATATATATATATATATATATATATATATATATATATATATAATAGAAAGGAAAATTGAACCTGAACACTCACCATTTAATTACTGGATCATAATTATTTTTTGGAAACACCCTAATGCTACCACTAGAGCTAAAATTTACGATGGCCAACGCAGAACTACTGTACAATATGGGTAAGCGTCACTTAGTTAAGGTGTGCTCCTGGGAGAATTGGTGTCCTCTATTTTTCCGTCCTTGTTGCCAAATTGTAAGGGTATCCCAAACTATTTATCCCAGTTCTTCAGTGGGTATGTGTCAACAATTTCTAAATTACAGATTGAGTTCGATATACACCAATTGACCTTGAAGTATGCCTGATTACATTGCACAATTCAGACCTGTGCTCACACATCAAATTCATTATGGCGTCTCCCCTCCACATCACTCTGTGGCTGTTCCACACCCCCCTTCACTTAAAATTTTTTGAAGGTCCGAATAGAATCTCATTTTAATACGCAGTTATTATATTATTCATGTACATGTTCTACCTTTAATAAAATTATGTAAAAAATTTCCACAGAGGGGTTACAACAACAAAAAAATTACAATTAGTACAATTTAGTGTTCTTAAGTTAACTGGGATTTCTTGAGTAGTTTCAAACTGGTTCTATGATTTCAGGCATAGTTGGTAGTTAAATTTGGGAGATGAGGTAATTTTTAATTATAGCCCTGAACTGACTAGCATACAGGGGACCTTTTGCTGGATCAGGCAATGAATTCCCAATCTTGGGGCCCTTTATGTGCATTACATTTTTTTGCATTAGGGTAAGACGGACATGAGGGATGTCGAAGAGAGTTTTGTTCCATGTGTTGTGCCTGTGTGTTCTGTTACTGTAACTATCAAGGAGAAGCTTGAGAGGAGGGTTTATATTGGAGTTTAATGTTCTATATACATAGTAGTGCCACAGTAATATGAGTGCATATTTTGTATATTAAGTATGTTCAAACTCATCAAGAATGGTGGGGTGTGTTGTCTGGTGCAGGAGCTGGTGATTATCTGCACAGCAGCTTTTTATTGGGTTATTAATGGTTTGAGGTGAGTGGTCGTAGTAGATCCCCAAGCACAAATACCATAGGTGACGGAAGGGTAGATTAGAGAGTGATACAGTGTAAGTAGTGCCGTTTGGGGTATATAGTACCGTATTTTGGAAAGGATTCCTACTGTTTTGGAGACCTTGGATATATGTTGGATGTAGGTCTGAAATTTAAGTTGCAATCGTGGTGAAGACCTAAAAATTTGCCCTCGGTGTGTATTGTAATGGGGAAACCATTGATCAATATGTTAAGTTGGATATTTAAAGCTCGGCTTCCAAACTGGACAAGCACCTAAAGTCAGTTCCTGATCAGCCGGGCTGTGGCTCGTACGTTGGTTTGCGTGCAGCCAGCAGCAACAGCCTGGTTGATCAGGCTCTGATCCACCAGGAGGCCTGGTCACAGACCGGGCCGCGGGGGCGTTGACCCCCAGAATTCTCTCCAGGTAAACTCCAGTAGGTTTTGTCTATATTGAGAGTAAGTTTGTTGGTCATCATCCACGTTAATATTTTTAGTAGCTCATCGTTAACAGTGTCACTAAGCATAGTCGAGTTTGAGTGGAAGAAGAGGTAAGTAGTCATCTGCGAATAAGATGCGTTGGGAAGATCATTGATGTAAATGAGAAAGAGCAGAGAGCCGATGACACTGCCTTGGAGCACTCCAACTGCTATATTAGATTTTGCCACCGAAGTGGCTAGTTTATTGTGCACCCATATCCATCCTGTGGACGGTAGCGCAAGAACATATGGATAGACAAAAGGCCTAGGAACTAGGCCCCAAAAAGGTTAACAGGTGTACATATGGGTTTATATCTACATATCTACAGTTCACTTATCTGTTACAAGCAAATTTAGGAAATTTGCTTAGTATATCTGGTATCTTATTTTCATTAATAAGATATCTTGACAAGTCACATAGGTTATTATACTGTCTGTCTCTGTATTCCTCAATAAGTGGACAATTAAGCACATAGTGTTCAAGACAGTGACCATATACCTGATCACATAATTTACATTTAGTTTGATCATCATCTGTGTGTCTGCCAAACTGCCAGAAGTACTTGTAACCAAGCCTAAGCCTGGCCACTACAACATCAGTCAGTTTGTTCACATTGCAAGTTGCTTCATAAACATACTTATCTACGTTCATGTTATCTTAGTGTGTTATAGATCTACTCAAATTTCTAACTGCATTCCTATAACAATCATTTTCATTATTTACTTCTCTCCTAATATTATTCCTAATGCTAGACACAGATATACCAAAGTTATATTCTACATTCTTCTGGGTATTCTTGGCTAACATATCAACTTTATCATGAAGGAGTAACGGCTACAGGCCGAGTTTATGAGGTTTCACCGTTAGTGGAGACATACTGTTGTCTATTGCTAAGATTTTAGATATTCAATGGTATATTCTCTGACTCCATAATGTTCTAGTTCTAGAAAAGGACCCCAATGGAAATAAGTCACTCTGTCTGACTTTTTTTGGGGTTATCCTAGGTTCTCTACACATATGCTGCTATGTATGAATTCTATGTAACTGTATTTATGTATACCTGAATAAACTTACTTACTAGTTTAAGGAGCAAGGTATTGTGGTCCACTGTATCATATTTATCTTTGCCTTAAAACGAAATAAAACTTGCATCAAACAAACTAAAATAAAATAAAATATTAGTTTTAAGGTATAGTATATGCACACGAAACGTTATTCAATGAATTTAGAGGGTACTGAGAGGTTGTGAGAGCCAAGATGTGCAGAGGAGTGGGGGTCATCAGTGAGGTGAGGTGAGGTGTTCACCAAGTCACCACACTCTGCTAACTTATATCACAACAACCACCATTTTTTTCCTATACCCACCTGACCTAATTGGTAACTTGCTGCTACGTTTCTATTTCTGGAAGAAACATTGTTTCCTTTAAAAATTCCCGCCTAGATTTGTTGCATCATATTCCCTGACTTCCGTGAAGCCGTGCTCAGTAATGCTGACTCTGTGGTCCACCTTAACAACTGTGTTGCTCTTGTTCTGTTAGTGAAGGTAAGTTAAGCTAGGTGTGGACGTCTCTCTCTCGCCTGAGTATCAATGACAAATTTCCCCCGTTCTCACTGGGACGCTTGTCCTCATCTATTTTGCCCGCCGGGCAACCTACAGGAGGGGCACCTGTACATCGGCTTACTTTAGCCAGCTCCATTTTTTCTGCTCTGCGGAAACTTCTTTAACGGTGCTTGGTGGGAAGCCGGTTACTGAACTCAGGTGGGAGTGTGGGCGTCCCTCCCTGCTGGGGCTTGGCAAGGGCGTCCACCGGATCTAATTGGAAACTTAAGTTTCTGTCTCTGTTTACAAAGGAACTTTTGTTCCTTTTCTCTCATCGCCCAGACTTGGGCAACAATTTTTCCTCGTACCATCGAGAAGTCGGGCTCGATACGACTTGTGTTGTCAGTGGCCCTGATAAACCCAACAAAGAAAGTACGCTAGTGAGACGGAACCTCTAACATTAAGTAAGTTTATTTAGGCACAGGTACACATAAGTACAATTGTCATACAGTGTAAATTACCGGGAAGAAGAGTAACTAATACTAGGATAACTACTTAATTTTAGGCTTTTCAAGAAATATCCAGAGTCGTCAATAATGAGCTCTGAGGTGACCATAATCTGGGATAACTTGTATTGCCATATTACTTATAAATTTATACACTTTCAGTGGGGTTTCAAGGTTATTTCATGCTTTTTAAGATATCCTGTACACAACCTTCATGTAGCTACTTGTTTGTAGCTACAGTATTGTTGGAGCTGAGGATATCAAGCAGCTGAAGCTCTCTGGGTACATGATGTGCATAATAGCCCAAGCTCCATCAACAGTCCAACAGGTGGAAATATAAGATTTTGTTTGAATTTTTAACTTGGAGGGATAGCCATCCATGATAACCCAAGTAAGTCGGTGCATCATTGAGGACTGTCTTAGGACTATTGGGGGTCCTTCAGTCTTTCATTGGGGTACAGTGCCCTGTGGCCCAATTGCTAAAGCTCTCGCATAACATGGTGAGGGTCTGTATTCGATTCCCAGCGCTGGTAGAAACATTGGACGTGTTCTTTACACCGGTTGTCTGTTAACCCATCAGTAAAATGGGTACCTGGGTGTTAGTCGACTGGTGTGAGTCGCATCCTGGGAGAAGGACCTAATTTACCCAAAATACTCAGCATAACAAGCGACTGCCCACAGGATGGGTATGGGGTGCATAATAAACATATTAAACTAACTAACAAGTGGCTTTCTGTATAGTAGTATGTCATTGATGTTATCTAGGCCTGAATACCATGTACATGTACTTGTAGTAAATAAAAATAATAGCTTGTCCCCCAGGATGTGACTCACACCAGTCGGCTATCATCCAAGTACCTACTTACTTGCTAGGTGAATAGGAACAGGAGGCGTAAGGAAACATGCCCATGTCCCATGGCCTGATAGGCAATGCTCTTGCCTCATACACTATCAGGCCATGGGACATGGACATGTTTCCTTACGCCTCCTGTCCCTGTTCACCTAGTAAGTAGGTACCTGGGTATTAATTGATTGGTATATGTTGCATCCTGGGGGACAGTCTTCAACAACAGTTAGTTTAATATGTTTATTATGCACCCCATACCCATCCTGTGGGCGGTTGTCAAAAGATTACAGAGGTACATAATTGGTCCAGGGACTGGACTCCAAAGTTTTGATAGCTGAGCAAGTTACAGAGGTAATGAACTCACAATTTACAAAGGTAATGAACTCACAATTTACAAAGGTAATGAACTCCAGGTAGGTTTGGTCACAATCATGACAAGTTACAAAGGTATTTACAGATTAGAGGTACATAATGGGTCCAGGGACTGGGCCCCCAAAGTTTTGGTAGCTGAACTAGGTACAAAGGTAATGAGCTCACAAGTTACAAAGGTAATGAATTCTGTAAGAATGGTTACTTACGTTTATACATGGCTACAATCATGAACAAATTATAGTGTAATGAGCAATTCACACTTCCACACCCGGTCACAACTGTAATGAGTTATTGGTGCAAATATTGATTGACACACACACACACACACACACACACACACACACACACACACACACACACACACACACACACACACACACACACACACACACACACACACACACACACACACACACACACACACACACACACACACACACACACTGACACACACACACACACTGACACACACACACACACTGACACACACACACACACTGACACACACACACACACTGACACACACACACACACTGACACACACACACACACTGACACACACACACACACAGACACACACACACACACTGACACACACACACACACTGACACACACACACACTGACACACACACACACTGACACACACACACACACTGACACACACACACACTGACACACACACACACTGACACACACACACTGACACACACACACACTGACACACACACACACACACACACACACACACACACACACACACACACACACACACACACACACACACACACACACACACACACACACGGTAATGCAGTATTTACAGCTAGCAAAGTCAGGGTATTTCTCCAGAATGGTCTGTAATATACCACTGTGGATAAAATACTTTGCCATTTCTTGAACACTTCTGAGTGAGTTGTTTCTAAATTCATTAATTTGATCACACTCCAGTACATAATGACGCAAGGTGTGACAATAGTCCATCTGGCAAAGTTTACATTTCATTTGGTCTACATCTGGTGGTGGTGATTTAACCTGCCATAGATACTTGTAACCCAGCTGGAGCCGGGCAGTAGTGACATCCAAGAGTCTGCTTATCTTGTTGGATGCACCATAGACATGTGACTCCTCCTGCATGATGGAATGATAGATGGACTGACTTGTGTCAATCTCCCTAAGTCTTAAGTCAATAAAGTTCATTTGAAGTTCTTTTCGTATTGTTCTCAAACTGCTAACTGACAACCCAAGATTGTAATCTACTCCCTCTTTGAAAGCATACAGCTTAGCCAATTTATCAGTTCTATCATGCATCTGAAGACCAATGTGAGATGGAATCCACAGCATGTGCACTCTGACTCCACTGTCCACAATCTTACCATACCTGTGTCTGGCTTCTGACACAAGCATGCCACAATTTATACTTAATGAGTTGAGAGCATTTATGGATGACAGAGAATCAGTTACAATTAAAGTGTCAACCTTAGATACATGGACACATTTGAGTGCAAGGAGTATGGCAAACAGTTCTGTTTGAAGGGTAGAGGCCCAGTTATTGATGCGTGCTCCAATTTCTTTATGAGAGCCATCACTGTGTGACAACAGCAGCACTACCAGCTGCACCAGTGGACTGGTGAACAGAACCATCAACGTAAATAATTTGTGAAAGATTGTTCTGTGTGACTAAGTTATCAATACAGCTTAAGGCATCATGTTTGGCTTCAAGACGAAGCTTTGGTTGTGATTTAAGAAGAGTTTTGGGGGGAAATGGAGGAATGGTAGTTTGGAATGGGGTAATATCCCATGGAGCAGGGAAATGACTCTGTTGTCTAACTTGATATAGATCATGTAGCTGGTTCATGCGGAGGTCGGTTCCAGTTTTTTCGATCCATCTGGAAGGATGTTCACACTTAATTTTTTTGGGTTATCCTGGGTGACTAATTCTCCAGGTTAAAAATCCAAATAAATCTTCTTAAACATAGCTGAGAGGTAAATTATTGGGTTAATATTTACTTTATGCCCAAGCGTGTTCTTATTATGCAAGTTCTCTAGTGTTAAGTGCATCATGCAATGGAGATATAGTATATGTATGTTTATTGCCTATGAGAAAAGATTTTTGCTTTGTTTTTGTAACCTAATGTTATTCACCCCGACCTAACTGACAATTTTATTACTAGTCTAGGTTGGGTTGCATTATTAAATTTAATCAAATAGAGCTTCTTTCCCATATGTGAAATAAGTGTTTTTCTTGCAAAATCTACTTAATAAAAAAAATTAAATGAAATTTTACCTGTTATTACCTAAATTTCCTTGACAGAAGACTAATTTTCCTCTAGCAATGGATAGCATGTTTGTTATATAATATAGAGATTAGTGGATTTGTGATGAGGGGGGGAGTAATGTAGCAAAAATTATTGCTTACAGTGTTGACTGTTTTCTGTATCTACTCCCTGTGAGAACTTGTGCATCATTTTATTTTTTAGAATACTGCAAACACTGTACAGGAGGGCCCTGCTTTACAGTGCTTTTGCTTTACGGCATATCGCTAATGAAGTGGTTTTCAATTATACACATTCAGACTTCCTACAGTAAATATATTCACCACTCACTATAAGTTAAGAATGAAAATATTTTAGGGCAAGTAATGGGTGTACAGGTTGGCCATCACAAATCTGGCAATCAGTCATCCGGTTCCATCAGTAATCCGGCAATAATTTTGGCTAGCATAATTTCAAATTTCATCATTATATTGACTCAGAAACTGTGCAGATGGTTGTAAATCCACAGCAGCAAGCCAGTGGAGGAGAAAGCAGTGATAAAAATGAAGATGTAGCAGAAGAGGCTCTGCTAAGATAAGATAAGATTTCGTTCGGATTTTTAACCCCGGAGGGTTAGCCACCCAGGATAACCCAAGAAAGTCAGTGCGTCATCAAGGACTGTCGAACTTATTTCCATTGGGGTCCTTAATCTTGTCCCCCAGGATGCGACCCACACCACTCGACTAACACCCAGGTACCTATTTGCTGCTAGGTGAACAGGACAACAGGTGTAAGGAAACATGTCGAAATGTTTCCACCCACCGGGAATCGAACCCGGGACCTCCGTGTGTGAAGCGGGAGCTTTAGCCGCCAGGCCACCGGGCCATCCGATAAGTTAAGTGTACACCTAACCATTCTGTAATCCGGCGCACTAGATAAGATAAGATAAGATAAGATTTCGTTCGGATTTTTAACCCCGGAGGGTTAGCCACCCAGGATAACCCAAGAAAGTCAGTGCGTCATCGAGGACTGTCTAACTTATTTCCATTGGGGTCCTTAATCTTGTCCCCCAGGATGCGACCCACACCAGTCGACTAACACCCAGGTACCTATTTTGCTGCTAGGTGAACAGGACAACAGGTGTAAGGAAACGTGTCGAATGTTTCCACCCGCCGGGAATCGAACCCGGGCCCTCCGTGTGTGAAGCGGGAGCTTTAGCCACCAGGCCACCGGGCCTGGTTAATGATTAATGATGGCCGACCTGTACTACTGTATATGCATTTTTTAGGCCTAGTTCTATTCCTCACTTAATATTGTAGAACCCCCATATCCACTGATTCAGTATCCACAGTTTATTGTGGCCCAAAAATGCCTTTTAATTTTACAAAACTAGAAAAAGCTGGCAGTTTTTCAAAGCCTAAAAGAAGCCATGAAGTGCTTCCCATCAGTGAAAAAGTGATAATTCTCCACTTACTATGCATAATTTATCAATTAAACTTTATAATAGATATGTATAGAACTTAAATATAGGGTTTGTAGCTATTAACGGTTTTGGTATCCACGGCAGGTCTTTGGAACTTATCTGCAGCGTATACAGGGGTCATACTGTGTATGATAGTGCAAACATTATCAGGCTTTTATATGCATTTGAAAGTGGAAAAAAAGGCTATGTTTCACTTTACAGTAATTTTTGCTTTAACTCAGAACCTTACCTGCTGTATAAGCGGGGCCCTCCTGTATATCAGTGGTACACTTCACGAATAAGTATGTTAAGAAACGTGTGGTTTGTGGCATTTTACATGGAAGACATTTCGTCCACCAAGGACTTCCTCAATTCTCTTCATCAGTTTCTGAACCCCAGGTGAACGAAAGATCTTCACAAGTAAACTGCATATTGTCATATCAACATACAAGCACAATTTCTATACAGCAGCAAAAATGATTACTTTTGCAAATTGTTATCTTGGGGGATATTAGCAAAATAATGCTGAACCATAATTATAAAAATAGCCACAGGTTAAGATAACCACAGGTGAATCTTAAGTATTGTGAAAACAAATAGGGACGTTCATACTGAGTTTCAAGTTTGAAATCTTTTATATATCATTGAAGTTGAGAATATAGCATTGTTACTTGCAGGCATAAGAACAAAAGCTGCTACAATGATCCTCCTGGAATCCCACATCTCTGGTCATCGCCGATTATGGTGCATTCAAGAGAAGAATGCTACGGGTGGGGACCTTTTGGAAGCATTAATGGAGAGGGAGGTAAGAGAAGTTGTCTTTTACTGGCACAAGAAATAATACTGTAGTAATTACATGTGTGTTATATGTCTTACTGGGACAAGATGAAGTTTTATCACATGGTGACAAAAGATGTAGCAGTAACTACATGTTTGTATGACTTACTGACACAAAATGTAGTGATTGTGTATGTTACAGTGCCTGCCAATATAATCCAGACCTCCCTTTTATTATGAAAATCATTAAAAAGCAACAGTATAAACATGTCCTTGATCTCCTGCTGCATGCATGACATGGATAAAATATGGCAGGATTCCATCCTTTCATGAAATTCCAATAGGGTGAGGTCTGGACTATTATCTAACCACTGTAAAACACCAATATTTTTTCTCAGCAGTTCACTTGCTTACTTTTCTAAGTGACAGGGGAGGGGTTAATGCATAAAGGTGGCACAGCCATGGATTTCAAAAATATTCAGCAGGTGGTTCTTATATAGATGTGAAACATGAGTTTTAAACATACTAGCAAGGAGGAGGCTGGAGGCAGTGGAGACATCATGTCTGAGGGTGTGAATGTTATGCAGAGAATTTGTAGTTTGGAGATTAGCGACCTTATAAATTGTATATCTTAAATGTTTCTCATAATTATATCACATAAATGTTAAACCTAAGACCCAATCTAACTTATTTTTTAAATACACTACCTAACAGAATACTCCATTCTACTGAATGTACAGCAATGCATGCAACCATATGACCTGTCTTTGTAATACTCATTTGTGCTTTATTGTTATCTGTTTACAATAATGTTTTATCACTAATTACATCATTGCTTAGTTAATCTTAAGTTAATTTTAAGCCTGCCCGTAATGCTATGCATACAAGTGGCTTTGGCATGCTGCACTTACCTGTATTTTTTTTGTACCTCTGTATGTTCAAATTATTAAATAAATAAATAAATATTAGAAGGAGGTGCAGGGTTTCTAGAGGTCTAAAGAGGGTTACTGAAATGGTTTGGATATTTAGGAAGGATGGAGAAAAATTGGATGACTTAGAGGGTGTATAAATCTGTAGGAGGGAAGGATGAGTCATCCTAGGAAAGGTTGGAGGGAGGGGGTAAAGGAAGTTTTTTTCATGTGAGGGGCTTAGCCATCCAATAGGTATGTGTCAGCATGTTTGATAGAAGTGGCAAGTGGTTTTTATGATTTGATTTACTGTTGGAGTGTGAGCAAAGTAACATTTATGAGTGGATTCAGGAAAACTAATTAGCCTGACTTGAGTCCTGGAAGTGGGCTGTACAGTGCCTACACTCTGAAGGAGGGGTGAGGATATTTGCAGTTTGTAGTATTGACGCACCTTTGCATAAGAAAGTTATAACAGTGATGATGCAAGGGAATATGAGTAAGCGATGGTGAATTACTATACAGCAGACCAAGCAAAGACATTACTCAGTGTATTCTTCGCAGAAACTTGGCTTAAGCCTGATATTACAGATGTCTATACCATTCCTGGCTACATTCTTTGATCACCTCCGAATGCGACCAATTATGTAAGTGTATTTATGTAAGTGCGTTTGTACGTGTATGTTTGGGGGTCTGAAATGGACTAATCTACTTCACAATATTCCTTATCACCTTACCTCATTGGGAGGTAATGACCCAAAGAAGAACATACACAAATTTTGTGCATGTTCATAGAAAAACTAATTATGTGGTACAGGTCTGCCATCACAAATCCGGCAATCAGACATCCGATTCTATCTGTTATTTGGCACTAATTTCAGCTAGCATAATTTCAGATTTCCAGGGTTGCCACACCAATTTCCTGGTACTGTTTGGTGGTGCTACTTGCTGCATAAGTCATTCCAATTTCTTTTTTCCATTTATTGTTATAACCTGCTTACTTTTAGCCCTAGCCATGGTTCCATAGACGGATCTATTCCTACCTCGTCTCACAAAACATATTAAACTCTTGTCAGTTTGGATTCAGGAATAATAAAAGCACAAATGATGCTATCATACACATGCTAGAACTAATACAGTGGACCCCCGGTTCGTGATATTAATCCGTTCCTGAGAGATCATCGTAAACCAAAGTTATCGGAAAGTGAATCAATTTTCCCCATAAGAAATAATGGGAATCAAATTAATCCGTGCAAGACACCCAAAAGTATGAAAAAAAAAACTTTTACCACATGAAATATTAAGTTTAATGCAATAGAATAATTACAATAACAACAATAACAATAGAATAATTGACACTTACCTTTAATGAAGATCTGGTGATGATTGATGGGATGGGAGGAGGGGAGAGTGTTGAACCTATTGTTTAGAAGGGGAATCCCCCTCTATACAACACAACTATACTATACAACTTGGCCAGCTCTGACACACGCACTCCACTTTCGTACTTTGCAATTATCTCTTTCTTCATTTCAATAGTCATTAGCACCCTTGGTCTCGAAGGGTTGGCACTAGAAGCTTTCTTGGGGCCCATGGTGACTTATTCTGCCTGGATGATGACTAACAAACTTACCCTGAACACTGATAAAACCTATTTCATTCAGTTTGGAAACAAAGCTGCAAATGATCCAATTAACATAACGCTAAACGGATCATCAGTCGCAAGATTCGCAGAGGGAAAATTCCTAGGTATCCACCTTGACAGTAGCCTTAAGTTCTGGACACACATACAACAAATCTCCAAGACTGTAGGCATACTATCAAAGATAAGGTACTACGTTCCACAATCAGCTCTCCTGGCACTGTACCATTCACTCATATACCCTTATCTTACATATGGAATTTGTGCATGGGGATCAACAACATCCAATCACCTAAAACCCCTAATAACCCAGCAAAAGGCAGCAGTAAGAATGATAACAAATTCCCACTCCTGCCAGCATACTCCACCAATTTTCAAAAGTCTAAATATGCTCGCCATTAAGAACATCCATACTTATTCATGTGCCTGCTACATACACAGAACAATACACAGAAATATAAATCCTCCACTCAAACTTCTCCTCACCAACCTAAACAGGACACATGACTACAACACAAGACACAGATCTCTTTTTGATGTACCTCGTGTCCATATCACGCTGTGTAAAAACTCTATGCACATAAAGGGCCCCAAAATGTGGAATTCATTACCAGAAGATATTAAAAGAACCCAGTATGAAAATCAATTTAAGACTCTTCTCAAAAGCCACTTAATCACCCTAGACTAAACACTAAATACTCAGTACACACATACTCGCTTATGTACTTCCACATCATAACTTCAACAATCACTTTGAACCTTTTATCCATTGTTGACAGGAATATAATTGAATCATTGTTTTCACAAAAAGCATTTTCGAATATAAATATATCTTTGTCTTATACAAATTTTGATTCATTTATAATTAATAATCTACTGTACAACTATGAAATAATTACTATCCTACTGTACAACTAGGATATAATCCTTAGTGTAAAGTAGGCTGTAAGCCAATAATGTTAAGTTGGCCCATAATGCCTAGGCATAATAGAGGCTCTCTTTGCATTGCAACCCACTATTGTAAATACAAAATCTCGATGTACTGTTTGCAATGACATTAAATAAATAAATAATACCGAGCAGTTCGACGGAGGTATGAAGAGGATATGGGATACAAGTACCATTCTCCTATCCCTGTCTTGGGGGCATAGGGCTAACTGTGTTATACACTCGTAATGCACCATAAAACTGAAACAATAAAGCTATTTTCTCTACATAGATTATCACACACAGCAGCATATGTGTAGGGAACCTAGGATAACCCAAAAAAGTCAGTGGCTTATTTATAGTACTTTGCTTGTGCTAGCCATATATGATTTTTGGTAAATATTCAATTCTCAGCCAGGATAGAAACATTGGGTGTGTTTTTTTACACCTTGTGTGTTTGTTCACCCCATCAGTAAATGGGTACCTGGGTGTTAGTGGACTGGTGTGGATGTTATCCTGGGACACTGACCTAATTTACCTGAAATGCTTAGCATAACAAGGGGCTTTCTATATAGTAGTATGTCACTGATGTCGGCTAGGCCTGTATACCATGTACATGTAGTAAGTAAAGTTGTTATTATTATTATTATTATTATTATTATTATTATTATTATTATTATTATTATTATTATCTTTTCTCAGTTGTTTGTTGGGCTATCTTATTGAAACTTTGGCAATGTGTGATGGAAAGATGCTTCTTAACATACACCAAAAAAAAAAAGGGGGGGGGGCACGATAAATAAGGGAGTTCGCTTCGCAGCCATTAGCTGCCTCTTTGTGTATTTTCATATGGCTTTTATGGTTGTATTCTCATTTTTTTGGTCTCATTTGATAGAATGGAAGATATATTACAGGAATAGATATGATTTTGATTGGTTTCACGACGAAAAGTACCTTGAAATTGAGCTCAAAGTAGCGGAAATGTTCGATTTTTGCCGATGTTCAATGAACCTTCTTGTGTAAGTCAAGTTGGTTAATTTTATTAAGTGTATTCTAACCTAACCACTCTGTAATCTGGCAAACTCAGTAATCCAGCAAACTACAAGTCCCAGTGATGCCGGATTTGTGATGACGGATCTGTATACACATATGCTTATGTATGTATTAATGGGATTGGATACTGGTACTGAATGTAAGTTTGAAAACTGGAATGTATTTTGATTTTTTCTTTGTAGGGCCAGATATCAGATGTGGTTTTGCAGTCTCAGGGTCGCATCTTGTCTCCTTCATCACCAGTGCCTGAAGGGAGCACTGTAGTAGCCACTCTCCAACTTCTTGGTGGAAAAGGTGGCTTTGGATCTATGCTAAGAGCAATTGGTAAGTAATTTAGAATAAATATACTACAGTATCATTTTGTTATCCAGTGTATACTTGTCATTACAACAGGAAAGTGTTATGTTCATAGAATATGGTATAGTTATTAATTTGATGCAAAAAAGGCTTAGAAACATTTTGTAACCACAGTACATTTAAGAGAAATGTTTGGTATTTTATTATATAGGGTAATCCATGTTATTCGCTCATGTCAGTTCCTGCCATATTTGAATACAGGCAAGTATTGTATAATATTAAATGAAGGACTGTTACAAAGGCAACTTTAATTCAGGTCATGGTTCCAGGCCAAAAAAAAGGGGGGGGGGGGGCTGGGGCTGAAATTGTATATCGAATGATCTGTCTTACTGAAGATACTACACTATATAGCTGTAATAAATGTAATACTGTACTCCACAAATAACAGAATGATATACAGTACTGTGCAGTGTTTCAAGTCTTTATCTGGAGGACTGGAGTGCTTTTTTTTTTTTTTTTTCCTTTAGATGACTGAACATGTTAAAATATTTTTTGGTAAATAAAGTTGTAAAATAATATATCTTGTTCCAAGGTATACTTATAAAAGGTCTTTTTAAATATAAGCTTGCTTGTAGTTCATGTCTGAAAATAGGTGAAGTCCCCTAATGCATTCCAGCACCCTGTCGTCGCCTGTTGTCAGCATCTTGGTTATAATCTTGTCCCCATGTTTCTTTACCAGAAATGTAAAATTTTGAGTCTTGTTGTTTACATTCAACATCCTTTTAGATCTTGTCTCCATCTCAAACATCTTCACCTCTCTATTTTGCAGCTCACCACTTTGATTCCTTAAAAGGTTATCCATCTCATTTGGTTTCCTTTAATTTTTTTCGAGCCCTCTTCAAAACTTTTTTTTTTACTCTTGCTAGAGTTGGTTAATATTACCTTATGCAATGTACAAAACTTATTACAGTAGAGAATCCTTTATCCAAAATTCCAAAATCTGAAAATCTGCAAGTTTTTAGTGTTGACATGACACTCCACAAATGGATCATTCAGCATGAAATGTGGTGGCAACAGATGAGCTACATATTTGTACTATGGGGGGGGGAGGACAGAGGACAGATGTGAGTTTTGTAAACAAACCAGCTGAATGCGTATGGTTTTAGTTCACTCTGGCAAGCCGACTGGAAAAACATCTCATTTATGTTAATTTATGCTACTGTGGGTATATTTATCATGTTTATATGTTACATAGCATGTTTAATATATAATTTTGAAAAAAAATATCATAGATGGATTAAGCAGAATGTCTATACAAGTATCCCTCAACATTTGCAAGGGTTAAGGGATGAAGAACCTCGCAAATGTTGAAAAATTGCAAATGTTTGGTGCCCCAATATATTTTAGGGAAATATAATACAGTACTGCTTCCTTAACCTATTGAACCATGAACAGTCATAAAACACATGAAAACATCGTAAAGTATTGTACTAGTGCCAGCCCTTTGGTAAAGCAGGTGAGAAAAACTAAAGAATTCAAAAAAGAACTCTTAGCAGAGTACCAAAGTGGAGGAGGAGGAGGAGGAGAAGGAGAATTTGCCTTCTTTAGTGATTCAACGATATGTACGATACTAAAGCAGCACAAGCCGATAAAGGCTATAGCGCCAGCCAGCGATGAAGGCTGTTGCGCCAGCCAGCGATAAAGTGTAGCATTAACAATGTAGCAAGTAAGTTAAACAATTAATCGATAGAAAAAGGACCACTGCCTCTAGTCTCTACCTCTTCTGATGCCACCTCCACCACCACTATGTAAGGCTTATGCTCTCAGTGGCCCTTATACACCCAACAACAGCAACACAGCAAAACTCATGACATACTTAATGATGTATTTTATTCATTCTAGAGTATATGTCATGTTTCTGTATGATTAATATTATTTATTATGTCATATTAGTTGAATTGTGATAGATAAATAAGCCGTAGAGTTGATATTAGTGTCATATTGAAGGACTATCTTGTCCTATCTCCAAACAAACTCTGCCAACATCACAATTCCTAAGATATGTAATGACATACTTTAAACATGATTGGGTGGCTGTTGGGTGAATGTTCGAAGCCCATGAAAGTGGAAAACACGAATGTTGAAGGAGACCTGTATTAACGTTTTTTAACGACATTTAAGGCGCCTCAGAGTGATTATTATTGTTATTATTATTATTATTATGAGACTAATGAGACACTTAGTGATTTTAATGTGTACCTGCATGCCAGCACAGTGTATAAGTTTACTTAGGTACAGGTACACACAAGCATAATTATCAGTGTTTTTATAAAATATGAAATACTAACTTTAAATTGCTTGAAATTTTGGAACGTTTCCAAACATAATGGAGAAATGCGGTGCTCACAGAGAATGTAAACAAACTGGGTGGCATGCACCATATTAGAAAGATGGGGAGCTGTATAGAGAGTTTTGGTCATACAGTTGTCCCTCGATAATCGTAGGGCTCAAGAGTCGTAATTTTCGGAAATCATAGCAATATTTTTGTAAAAATATGGGCTCGCTAATCGTAGATTGACTCACGAATAGTAGATCGTCCAGGACGCGTACGCACGCTCTGAGCCCGGGCGGCCTCCCTTCCATGCCAGTGTGGCATTGTTTACCAGTGAGCGACGGTCCCCTCACTTGCTCATACGAAATATTTCATAATATTCCATTCATTTTAGTGCTTGCAAGTACTAAATATGCTACCATGGCTCCAAAGAAAGATCCTACTGCCAAGCCTTTGGTAAAGAAGGTGAGAAATATGACTGAATTTAAGAAAAACATCATTGAACAATATGAAAGTGGCATACATGTGGCCAAACTGGCCAGGATGTATAACAAACCCTATACAACCATAAGTTCCATCGTGGCCAAGAAAGGAAATCAAGGATGCTGTTGTTGCAAAGGGGGTAAATATGCTGACAAAAATGAGATCACCAGTACTCGAAGAGATTGAGAAGTTATTGGTGTGGATAAACGAGAAACAATTAGCAGGAGATAGTATTATGACGTTGATTATTTGTGAAAAGGCTAGGCAGTTACATGACGATCTGGTAAAGAAATTGCCTGCAACAAGTGGCGATGTGAGTGAATTTAAGGCCAGTAAAGGTTGGTTTGAGAGGTTTAAGAACCGTAGTGGCATACAGTGTGGTAAGGCATGGTGAGGCTGCCAGTTCGGACCACAAAGCGGCTGAAAAATATGTGCATGAATTCAAGGAGTACATAGAGGCTGAAGGACTGAAACCTGAACAAGTGTTCAGTTGTGATGAAACAGGCCTCTTTTGGAAGAAAATTCCAAAGAGGACCTACATTACACAGGAGGAAAAGGCACTGCCAGGACATAAGCCTATGAAAGACAGGCTGACGCTCATGTTCTGTGCTAATGCTAGTGGGGATTTCAAAGTGAAGCCGTTACTAGTGTACCATTCTGAAATTCCCAGAGTGCTCAGGAAAAACAATGTTATGAAGAGTAAACTGTGCGTGTTTTGGAAATCTAATAGTAAGGCATGGGTCACGAGGAACATTTTCGTCGAGTGGTTCAATGAAGTGTTTGGCCCAAGTGTGAAGAACTACCTCCTGGAAAAGAAATTGGATCTCAAGTGCCTCCTAGTAATGGACAATGCACCTGCTCATCCTCCAAACTTGGATGACCTAATTTTCGAGGAGTTTGGGTTCATCACAGTAAAGTTCTTGCCCCCGAATACCACTCCTCTCCCCCAGCCCATGGACCAACAGGTCATTGCAAACTTTAAAAAACTCTACACCAAAGCAATGTTTCAAAGGTGCTTGAATGTGACCTCAGACACTCACTCGACCCTAAGAGATTTTTGGAGAAAACACTTCAGCATCCTCCATTGCATAACCCTTATAGGTATGGCTTGGGTGGGACTGACTACCAGGACTTTGAACTCTGCTTGGAGAAAATTGTGGCCAGATTGTGTCGACAAGAGGGATTTTGAAGGGTTTGGGGCTGACCCTGATGAGCCTATGTCTGTTGTTAACCCTTGACTGTTTCCGACGTATAAATACGTCTTATGAGCCAATGTTTCTGACGTATTTATACGCACAAATTCTAGCGGCTTCAGATCAAGCGCCAAAGGCCTGGTAGGCCTACACGGGAGAGAATGGGTCTCAGTGGTTGGTGTGCACCCTGTGAAAAAAATCTGGGACCCAGCGGTGCATTGTGGGAACGCCATGTTGTCAGTCCATTTTCACCATGCCTCTCGGTAAGAAGTTCCTCACTCCTCGGCGGATTGGAGGTCTTTTATTCCCAAGTGTTAGCTCTAACAGCGATGAAAATGTCAGTGACAATGAATTCCAGGGTTTTGAAGTGAGTGTTACCGAAAAAAGTGCCCAGGATAACGTAAATAGTGACGAAAACCCAGATGACCCACAACCTTCGACCTCTGGTGCTGTGCCGGCTTATTCACGTTCACGTTCGCCTGTACCAGGACGAAAGAGGAAACTATTTGGTCGTGTACAACACCCAGATGATAGCAGTGATAGTGATAGTGATTTCAAGGTCATTGAAAGCAGTTCTAGTGACAGTGAGAGTGAATATTCCCCAGTGAAGCGCCAGTATGTACGATGTAGCATGCGGTCTGGTAGTGTTTCATATGTTGTTCCAAGGGGAAGGAGAAACTCTGGGAGCACATCCTGTGGCCCTACACCACGACCTGATAGTGAAGATGACGATATTGTAACGATGGGTATGAATGGTGACAGTGAGGGAGGAGGCAGTGGTGGTGATAGTGAGGGTGGCACGGCCCATGTGGCACCATCACCGGGCCACGCTACTACCCACGCGGCTGACTCAACAGAACAACCAGCCTCACCCTACCCCACACTCCCACAACCTGCACCACCACAACCTGCACCACCACAACCTGCACCACCACAACCTGCACAACCACAACCACGGTACAATATCCAGACCCCACCAGCAGACCTCATCTGGGATTGGCAGGACGGTGACGAGTTTGTTCCCAGTCCCCATGACTTTGATGAAACACAAAGTGGAATAAAGCCATCTTGTCCACTTGGGAACAATGCCAGTGAACTGGACTGCTTTGAGTTATTCTTCGATGAACCCCTGATGGACATCATTGTCAGGGAAACAAACACATACTCTGATTACACCATGGCAAATACAATTCTCTCACCAAAATCACGGCTACACAAGTGGAAGGAGACAACTGTGGCAGAGATGTACCTGTTTTTTGCCACAATAATGCTTATGCCACATGTGTATAAGCACACTGTCACCACATACTGGACAACAGATCGCCTGATTTCAACTCCAGGTTTTAGTGACATTATAGGTGTCAATCGTTTCCTGATACTGTTACGTATGTTACACTTTTCAGACAAAACCAGGCCTGACAGAAGCGACAGGTTATATAAGATAAGAAATGTGTTTATGTACCTGAAACAAAAGTGCTGCATGTATTTTTATCCCTTCAGGAAGCTTGTTATTGATGAGTCCTTGATTTTATTCAAAGGAAGACTCTCATTCAAGCAATATATACCAAGCAAGAGGAAACGCTTTGGTATAAAGCTATTTGTACTGTGTGATTGCAGAAGTGGTCTTGTTTTAGATATTATTGTGTACACTGGCAGTAATACTTTGAGAGATACCATGAAGTTATTGGGTATCTCTGGTGATGTGGTTCGAACAATGATGGAACCATATCTTGGTAAGGGGCATATGTTATTTACTGATAACTGGTACACAAGCCCCTTACTCAGTGATTTCTTGCGAGTGAACTTGACAGACGTGTGTGGCACAGTGCGTGGTAATCGCAAACATATGCCAAGGTTCGACGCTGGCACTCGCAGAGGTGAGGTGCAAGCCTTTGCTGCCAATGACATCATGGCATTTCGGTGGCATGACAAACGTGATGTCACATTGTTGACATCAGTTCACAGAAACGAAATGGTACCCAGTGGCAGGGACAACAGAGAGACCAATGAACCCATTCTAAAGCCTGCAGCTGTCATGGACTACAACCTCAATATGCGCTTAGTGGACAAATGTGACATGCAGATTGGGTTTGCAGACTGTGTACGCAAGAGTTATAAGTGGTATATCAAACTTTTTTTCCATCTTGTTGATATCTCTATGCTAAATGCTTATAACATATACAAGTTGAAGACCAACAAAACACCAAAATATGGTGAATTTAGCCTGTCAGTAATCAGACAAATAATTGCAAAGTACCAAGGAGCAACTCCTGCAATAGACCAGCGCCCACAGACGTCATCTCGTATGAGGCCTGGTGATCACTACCCCATACAACTGCCTCCTACTACTGCCAAGAAAAATGCTCAGAAGAGGTGTTATGTATGTATGCATACCACAAAACGCCCACAAACACGCAGAGACACTCGTTTTATGTGTGAGGAGTGTGAAGTGCCCCTCTGCATATACCCATGTTTCAAAGAGTTCCACAAGCTGCAGCAGTTCTAGGAACGTGGTTAGTGACTGTACATATGTATATATATTATGGAACAATAGTAATAAACATTGTTTTGTATTGTTTGTTTGTGTAAACAAAGTGTATACACAAACTAATAGTGATAAAGTTTGTTCTGTTATTGTGTTGTAAATAATGAGTGTATATTTGAACAATGCACCTTACATTGGTCTCACAGGCCACATAAGTTACCTGGAAAAGAAAAATATTGAAAAATGCAAGAAACCTTTGAATTAGAGTAAATAAAAGAATACCGGGTGGGCAGCAGTCGCCGCTGTTGCCGTACGCACGTCAATTTCTGCAAACTTTGCGGCTCTATATCTCGGTAAGTACTGATGGCAAAAATTTTTTTTAGGCTTAAAACACTAGTAAAAATATTCCTAACATTTTCATAAGAAAAAATAATATTTTTTTTTTTCGAATATTTGGCGACATAGAATGACAGTTTCAGAGAGGGCCCTGAAACAGTCAAAGGGTTAAATCTATTGTGGCACTGGGGAGTTCCATGGGGTTGGATGTGAGTTTGGAGGATGTGGAAGAGTTGGTGGAAGACCACAACAAAGAGCTCACCACTGAGGAGCTGCAAGAGCTTCAGCAGGAACAGGAACAGATTGCAGCTCAGAATCTTGCTGCAGAGGAGGAGGAAGAGAGATGGAAGAAGTTGCCTTCTTCAGAAATTAGGGAGATTTTTGAAATGTATGTATATATATATATATACATACATCTAGGTTTTTCTTCTTTTTCTAAATAGCTCTCGTTCTTCTTTATTTCTTCTATTGTCCATGGGGAAGTGGAAAAGAATCTTTCCTCCGTAAGCCATGCGTGTCGTATGAGGCGACTAAAATGCTGGGAGCAATGGGCTAGTAACCCCTTCTCCTGTAGTCATTTACTAAAAAAGAGAAGAAGAAAAACTTTATAAACTGGGATGCTTGAATGTGCGTGGATGTAGTGCGGATGACAAGAAACAGATGATTGCTGATGTTATGAATGAAAAGAAGTTGGATGTCCTGGCCCAATGCGAAACATAGCTGAAGGGGGTAGGGGAGTTTCGGTGGGGGGAAATAAATGGGATTAAATCTGGAGTATCTGAGAGAGTAAGAGCAAAGGAAGGGGTAGCAGTAATGTTGAAGGATCAGTTATGGAAGGAGAAAAGAGAATATGAATGTGTAAATTCAAGAATTATGTGGATTAAAGTAAAGGTTGGATGTGAAAAGTGGGTCATAATAAGCGTGTATGCACCTGGAGAAGAGAGGAATGTAGAGGAGAGAGAGAGATTTTGGGAGATGTTAAGTGAATGTATAGGAGCCTTTGAACCAAGTGAGAGAGTAATTGTGGTAGGGGACCTGAATGCTAAAGTAGGAGAAACTTTTAGAGAGGGTGTGGTAGGTAAGTTTGGGGTGCCAGGTGTAAATGATAATGGGAGCCCTTTGATTGAACTTTGTATAGAAAGGGGTTTAGTTATAGGTAATACATATTTTAGGAAAAAGAGGATAAATAAGTATACAAGATATGATGTAGGGTGAAATGACAGTAGTTTGTTGGATTATGTATTGGTAGATAAAAGACTGTTGAGTAGACTTCAGGATGTACATGTTTATAGAGGGGCCACAGATATATCAGATCACTTTTTAGTTGTAGCTACACTGAGAGTAAAAGGTAGATGGGATACAAGGAGAATAGAAGCATCAGGGAAGAGAGAGGTGAAGGTTTATAAACTAAAAGAGGAGGCAGTTAGGGTAAGATATAAACAGCTATTGGAGGATAGATGGGCTAATGAGAGCATAGGCAATGGGGTCGAAGAGGTATGGGGTAGGTTTAAAAATGTAGTGTTGGAGTGTTCAGCAGAAGTTTGTGGTTACAGGAAGGTCGGTGCGGGAGGGAAGAGGAGCGATTGGTGGAATGATGATGTAAAGAGTAGTAAGGGAGAAAAAGTTAGCATAAGAGAAGTTTTTACAAAGTAGAAGTGATGCAAGGAGGTAAGAGTATATGGAGAAAAAGAGAGAGGTTAAGAGAGTGGTGAAGCAATGTAAAAAGAGAGCAAATGAGAGAGTGGGTGAGATGTTATCAACAAATTTTGTTGAAAATAAGAAAAAGTTTTGGAGTGAGATTAACAAGTTAAGGAAGCCTAGAGAACAAATGGATTTGTCAGTTGAAAATAGGAGAGGAGAGTTATTAAATATAGAGTTAGAGGTATTGGGAAGATGGAGGGAATATTTTGAGGAATTGTTAAATGTTGATGAAGATAGGGAAACTGTGATTTCGTGTATAGGGTAAGGAGGAATAACATCTTGTAGGAGTGAGGAAGAGCCAGTTGTGAGTGTGGGGGAAGTTCATGAGGCAATAGGTAAAATGAAAGGGGGTAAGGCAGCCGGGATTGATGGGATGAAGATAGAAATGTTAAAAGCAGGTGGGGATATAGTTGTGGAGTGGTTGGTGCAATTATTTAATAAATGTATGGAAGAGGGTAAGGTACTTAGGGATTGGCAGAGAGCATGCATAGTTCCTTTGTATAAAGGCAAAGGGGGATAAGTTTGTTGAGTGTACCTGGTAAAGTGTATGGTAGAGTTATTATTGAAAGAATTAAGAGTAAGACGGAGAATAGGATAGCAGATGAACAAGGAGGCTTTAGGAAAGGTAGGGGGTGTGTGGACCAGGTGTTTACAGTGAAACACGTAAGTGAACAGTATTTAGATGAGGCTAAAGAGGTCTTTGTGGCATTTATGGATTTGGAAAAGGCGTATGACAGGGTGGATAGGGGGGGCAATGTGGCAGATGTTGCAGGTGTATGGTGTAGGAGGTAGGTTACTGAAAGCAGTGAAGAGTTTTTACGAGGATAGTGAGGCTCAAGTTAGAGTATGTAGGAAAGAGGGAAATTATTTCCCAGTAAAAGTAGGCCTTAGACAAGGATGTGTGATGTCACCGTGGTTGTTTAATATATTTAGAGATGGGGTTGTAAGAGAAGTAAATGCGAGGGTCTTGGCAAGACGCGTGGAGTTAAAAGATAAAGAATCACACATAAAGTGGGAGTTGTCACAGTTGCTCTTTGCTGATGACACTGTGCTCTTTGGAGATTCTGAAGAGAAGTTGCAGAGATTGGTGGATGAATTTGGTAGGGTATGCAAAAGAAGAAAATTAAAAGTGAATACAGGAAAGAGTAAGGTTATGAGGATAACAAAAAGATTAGGTGATGAAAGATTGGATATCAGATTGGAGGGAGAGGGTATGGAGGAGGTGAATGTATTCAGATATTTGGGAGTGGACGTGTCAGCGGATGGGTCTATGAAAGAAGAGGTGAATCATAGAATTGATGAGGGGAAAAGGGTGAGTGGTGCACTTAGGAGTCTGTGGAGACAAAGAACTTTGTCCTTGGAGGCAAAGAGGGGAATGTATGAGAGTATAGTTTTAACAACGCTCTTATATGGGTGTGAAGCATGGGTGATGAATGTTGCAGAGAGGAGAAGGCTGGAGGCAGTGGAGATGTCATGTCTGAGGGCAATGTGTGGTGTGAATATAATGCAGAGAATTCGTAGTTTGGAAGTTAGGAGGAGGTGTGGGATTACCAAAACTGTTGTCCAGAGGGCTGAGGAAGGGTTGTTGAGGTGGTTCGGACATGTAGAGAGAATGGAGCGAAACAGAATGACTTCAAGAGTTTATCAGTCTGTAGTGGAAGGAAGGCGGAGTAGGGGTCGGCCTAGGAAAGGTTGGAGGGAGGGGGTAAAGGAGGTTTTGTGTGCGAGGGGCGTGTTTGATAGGAGTGAATGGAGACAAATGGTTTTTAATACTTCACGTGCTGTTGGAGTGTGAGCAAAGTAACATTTATGAAGGGATTCAGGGAAACCGGCAGGCCGGACTTGAGTCCTGGAGATGGGAAGTACAGTGCCTGCACTCTGAAGGAGGGGTGTTAATGTTGCAGTTTAAAAACTGTAGTGTAAAGCACCCTTCTGGCAAGACAGTGATGGAGTGAATGATGGTGAAAGTTTTTCTTTTTGGGGCCACCCTGCCTTGGTGGGAATCGGCCAGTGTGATAATAATAAAAAAAAAAATTTTTTGAAATGTGGGGTAAGGTGGAAAGATTTATAGAGAAACATCACCCTGACAAGGCTGTTGTAAGCCATGTTGGCAACATGTACAGTGACAAAGTCTTGGCCCATTTTAGGGAAGTGTTAGAGACTCCAGAAAAAGAGCTCTCTGGACAGTTATTTTGCGAGATAGGACTCAAGTGACTCCCAAGCTGGTCCTAGTGGCATTAAGAAACAGAAGAGAAGTAACCCCAGAAAAGCAATTGGTACCTGAGGTGTTGATGGAAGGGGATTCCCCTTCCAAACTGTAAATAATCCAATCTCTCTCCTCCTCCAGTCTTCCATACACTAAGAAGAATTGCCAGTAAAGGTAAGTGTTATGCTGTTAATGTTTCATTCATCATGTCCCATTGTATTGTTTATGTACTACATCTATATTTCATGTAAAAAAAATTTTTGTTTTAGTCTTCTTGGTGTCAGGAACGGATTAATTGTGTTTACATTATTTCTTATGGGGAAAATTGATTCGAAAATCATAGATTTTGATAATAGTAACGCCTCCAGGAACGGATTAATTATAATAAAAGAGGGACCACTGTAATTTGAAATCACCGTATTAGCGGAACTCCGCAAGGCAAAACGCCGTAAAGCAGGGCCCTACTGTATAAGTGTAAACATGCTGTGGTAGGCAGAAACTCCATCCTCACTGTTTTAACCCTTTGAGGGTTTCGGACGTACTAGTACGGCTTACGACCCAGGGTTTTTGACGTACTAGTACGCCTAAATTCTAGCGCCCTCAAATCTAGTGGGAGAAAGCTGGTAGGCCTCTATATGAAAGAATGGGTCTATGTGGTCAGTGTGCACGGTATAAAAAAAATCCTGCAGCACACAGTGCATAATGAGAAAAAAAAAACTTTGACCGTTTTTTTGGAATAAAACAGCGACTTTGCACTGTATTTTCGTATGGTATTTATTGTTGTATTCTAGTTTTCTTGGTCTCATTTTATAGAATGGAAGGCATATCATAGAAATTGAGATGATTTTGACTGGTTTTACAATGAAAAGTACCTTGAAATTGAGCTCAAAATAGCAGAAATGTTCTATTTTTACCAAAGTTCAAAAGTAAACAAATCATGCCAAGCGTCCAATACACGTCAACTGGTGAGTCTAATATTCATTTGCAAGTGCGCCAATATGATTCATACCATTTTTTACACTAATGCAGTAGTCTGCATAACAGTAAATCTTCTATTTTTTGTGAGAATAAAAATTCAAAGTGGAAAGCAAAAGAATGTAAGAGGAACCTTGAGACGTGACTAATGAACAGAGGAAATGTCATTTTAGTGCCAGGAATGTATTTCTTGTTTATTCTGGATCCAATTCGGAAATTGGCATCTTTTGAAATTTGTGTGAAATTGGCAAAATTGCTAAATTCTGACCACTGTACTGGGTAATTGAAATTGGTAAATGGGTGGCTTCTTGCACTCATTCAATAGAAAAAATGGAGTTCTAGCGAAATATTCATGTTTTTTGTCGACTAGTACAGTACAACTGGCGGAAAATGGGGCTCAAAGAGGGCAAAATCGCTGATCCGTAAACATCGCCGAGACCGCTAACTTCACGAGAGCATAATTCCGTAAGTTTTCCATCAAATTTCATATTTTTGGTGTCATTATGATCGGGAAAAGATTCTCTATCTTTTCATAAGAAATTTTTTTTTTTTTTTTTAAATTTGGCCGACCCTGAGAACGAGTCTCGGAGAGGGCCTGTCGACCCTCAAAGGGTTAAAGGTGTGAATATCTTACCAATCCATTATTATGCTAACAAAAGCATGGACCACTAGAAACATCTTTTCTGATTGGTTTTGCAAACATTTTGTGCCATCAGCTCATGCTCAGTGAAGGGAAGCCAGACTGGATGCCAAGTGCAAGATTTTGTTATTCCTTGACAACTGTTCTGCTCATCCTCCAGTTTAACTTCTCATCAAAAACAATATTTATAGCATGTACTTTTTCCCAAATATGACTTCATTAATTCAGCCATGTAACCAAGGCATCCTTAGACCAGTGAAGACTAAATATAGACAGTTTTATGAAGAGCATGCTGGCAGCAATGAACAGAGGCATGGGTGTGGATAGCTTCAAGGAGTTTACTCTGAAAGATTCTGTATATGCAGCTGCCACTACATTGAATCATGTAACTAAAAGCACCCTTGCACATGCCTGTCACAACCTCTGGCCTGTGGCTATGTTCAGTGACGCTGATGGGCAAAGTGATGAGTTTGAAGGATTCAGCATGTCAGATGAGAAAAAGATGTCAGACCTTTCATGTGCAAAAGGTATACCTTCAGAGTTCATCAGTAACCCGGAGGAAGTGGATATCGAAGAAGTTCTTAACATCGATGATAGTACTTCAGTTGTTCGTTCAATGACTGATGGTGAAAAAGCTGAAATGGTTCTGAAGCAATCTCCTTCCTCCCCAAACCAAAAATCCAAAATCCGAAACACTTCCTGTCGCAAGCACTTCGGATAAAGGATTCTCAACTTTTTTTTTTTTTTAACAAGTCGGCCATCTCCCACCGAGGCAGGGTGATCCAAAAAGAAAGAAAATCTCCAAAAAGAAAATACTTTCATCATCATTCAACACTTTCACCTCACACACACATAATCACTGTTTTTGCAGAGGTGCTCAGAATACAACAGTTTAAAAGTATATATGCATAAAGATACACAACATATCCCTCCAAACTGGCAATATCCCAAAACCCCTCCTTTAAAGTGCAGGCATTGTGCTTCCCATTTCCAGGACTCGAGTCCGGCTATATAAAATAACCGGTTTTGATGAATCCCTTCACTAAATATTACCCTGCTCACGCTCCAACAGATCGTCAGGTCCCAAATACCATTCGTCTCCATTCACTCCTATCTAACACACTCAGGCACGCTTGCTGGAAATCCAAGCCCCTCGTCCACACAACCTCCTTTACCCCCTCCTTCCAACCCTTTCGAGGATGACCCCTACCCTGCCTTCCTTCCCCTACAGATTTATACGCTTTCCATGTCATTCTACTTTGATCCATTCTCTCTAAATGACCAAACCACCTCAACAACCCCTCTTCAGTCCTGTGACTAATACTTTTATTAACTCCACACCTTCTCCTAATTTCCACACTCTGAATTTTCTGCATAATATTTACACCACACATTGCCTTTAGACAGGACATCTCCACTGCCTCCAACTGCCTCCTCGCTGCAGCATTTACAACCCAAGCTTCACACCCATGTAAGAGTGTTGGTACCACTATACTTTCATACATTCCCTTCTTTGCCTCCATAGATAACGTTCTTTGTCTCCACATATACCTCAATGCACCACTCGCCTTTTTTTCCTCATCAATTCTATGATTAACCTCATCCTTCATAAATCCTTCTGCTGATACATCAACTCCCAAATATCTGAAAACATTCACTTCTTCCATACTCCTCCTCCCCAATTTGATATCCAATATTTCTTTATCTAAATCATTTGATACCCTCATCACCTTACTCTTTTCTATGTTCACTTTCAACTTTCTACCTTTACACACACTCCCAAATTCGTCCACTAACCTCTGCAATTTTTCTTTAGAATCACCCATAAGCACAGTATCATCAGCAAAAAGTAACTGTGACACTTCCCATTTTGTGTTTGATTCCCCATAATTTAATCCCACCCCTCTCCCAAACACCCTAGCATTTACTTCTTTTACAACCCCATCTATAAATATATTAAGCAACCATGGTGACATTACACATCCCTGTCTAAGACCTACTTTTACCGGGAAGTAGTCTCCCTCTCTTCTATACACCCTAACCTGAGCCTCACTGTCCTCATAAAAACTCTTTACAGCATTTAGTAACTTACCACCTATTCCATGTACTTACAACATCTGCCACATTTACTCCCCTATCCACTCTATCATATGCCTTTTCTAAATCCATAAGTGCAATAAAAACTTCCCTACCTTTATCTAGGTACTGTTCACATATATGCTTCAATGTAAACACCTGATCTACACATCCCCTACTCACTCTAAAACCTCCTTGCTCATCCGCAATTCTACGTTCTGTCTTCCCTCTAATTCTTTCAATAATAACCCTACTGTACACTTTACCCGGTATACTCAATGAACTAATTCCTCTGTAATTTTTACAGTCTCTTTTGTCCCCCTTCCCTTTATATAAAGGGACTATACATGCTCTCTGCCAATCCCTAGGTACCTTCCCCTCTCATACATTTATTAAACAAAAATACCAACCACTCCAACATTATATCTTCCCCTGCTTTTAACATTTCTGTCATGAGCCCGTCAGTTCCAGCTGCTTTACCCCCTTTCATTCTATGTAATGCCTCACGCACCTCCCCCACACTTACAACTTGCTCTTCTTCACTCCTAAAAGATGGTACATATATCTCACTGGCCAGTGAATGAAATTACCACCTCCCTTTCTTCGTCAACATTTAAAAGTTCCTCAAAGTATTCTCGCCATATACCCAATACCTCCATCTCCCCATCTACTAACTCTCCTACTCTGTTTTTAACCCTTGAATGGTCCAAACGTATATATACGTTTTTTTAACATCTGAAAGTATGTAAAAAATGTAGATCTTCTTTTTTGTTTTACATTTGAAAACATGTAAAAAAACTTTTATCTACATTTTTTTTTGGGTTATATTTGAAAATATGTAAAAAAAAAGTAGATCTACTTTTGTAGCACTACGAATTTGAACGTCGATCTGTTTGGACCGTTTAAGGGTTAACTGACAAATCCATTTATCCCTTAGGCTTTCTTAACTTGTTTAACTCACTCCAAAATTTTTTCTTTCATTAAAATTTCTTGACAGTGCCTCTCCCACTCTATCATCTGCTTTCCTTTTGCACTCTCTCACCACTCTCTTCACCTTTCTTTTACTCTCCATATACTCTACTCTTCTTATAACACTTCTGCTTTGTAAAAAATCTCTCATAAGCTACCTTTTTCTCTTTTATCACACCCTTTACTTCATCATTCCACCAATCACTCCTCTTTCCTCCTGCACCCACCCTCCTATAACCACAAACTTCTGCCCCACATTCTAATACTGCAATTTTAAAACTATTCCAACCCTCTTCAACCCCCCCACTACTCATACTTGCACCAGCCCACCTTTCTGCCAATAGTTGCTTATATCTCACCCGAACTTCCTCCTCCCTTAGTTTATACACTTTCACCTCCCTCTTACTTTTTGCCATTTTCCTCTTGTCTCATCAACCTCTTACTCTAACTGTAGCTACAACTAGATAATAATCTGATATATCAGTTGCCCCTCTGTAAACGTGTACATCCTGAAGCTTACCCATCAATCTTTTATCCACCAGTATATAATCTAACAAACTACTTTCATTACTTGCTATATCATACCTTGTATATTTATTTATCCTCTTTTTCATAAAATATGTATTACTTATTACCAAACCTCTTTCTACACATAGCTCAATTAAAGGCTCCCCATATTCATTTACCCCTGGCACCCCAAATTTACCTACTACTCCCTCCACAACATTTTTACCCACTTTAGCATTGAAATCGCCAACCACAAGTACTCTCACACTTGGTTCAAAACTCCCCATGCGTTCACTCAACATTTCCCAGAATCTCTCTTTCCTTTACACTTCTCTCTTCTCCAGGTGCATAAATGCTTACTATAACCCACTTTTCACATCCAACCTTTATTTTACTCCACATAATCCTTGAATTAATACATTTATACTCCCTCTTTTTCTGCCATAGCTTATCCTTCAGCATTATTGCTACTACTTCTTTAGCTCTAACTCTATTTGAAACCCCTGACCTAATCCCATTTATTCCTCTCCACTGAAGCTCTCCCACCCCCTTCAGGTTTGTTTCACTTAAAGCCAGGACATCCAGCTTCTTCTCATTCATAACATCCACAATCATCTCTTTCTTATCATTTGCACAACATCCACGCACATTCAGACATCCCACTTTGAAAATTTTCTTCTTATTCTTTTTAGTAATTATTACAGGAAAAGAGGTTACTAGCCCATTGTTCCCGGCATTTTAATCGACTTTTACAACATGCGTGGCTTATGGAGGAAGGATTCTTATTCCACTTCCCCATGGATATAAAAGGAAAAGTAATAAGAAACAAGAACTATTAAGATAAAATCAAAGAAAACTCAGATGAGTGTGTATAGATAAATGTGTACATGTATGTGTAGGGTGACCTAAGTGTAAGTAGAAGTAGCAAGACATACCTGTAATCTTGCATATTTATGAGACAGACAAAAGACACCAGCAATCCTACCATCATGTAAAACAAGGCTTTCATTTTACACTCGCTTTCAGGACGGTAGTACCTCCCTGAGTGGTTGCTGTCTACCAACCTACTACCTTAATATCAAATAACCCATTGTTATTTTTTATTTTTAACAAGGGTTTCTAAAAAATAGTTTCTATGTTATTTATATTGTTATTTATATTGTTCTCAACTATATTAAATATTTTATGTATATTATAGTGTTAATGTATACACATAGAACTGCTGTTTTGTGTTATTTCCAGTTGAAAAGTACATTGAAGGTAAGCTGTTGGGTGAAAATTCTTTGGGGGGGGGGATAACTAAAACTAGATATAGAAAATTAGGGCTCAAAATTCATTAATATATTTTACATTGTTTCTTATAAGAAAGTAGGTTCTGAGTATGGAACATTTGACTTGCTATGAATTTCCTGGAATGCATTAATGTTGTAAGTTAGGGCCATAATTGTGGATGTATGTACATGCATGTACAGTGGTACCTCGAGTTACGAACTTAATTCATTCCAGAAGGCTGCTCAAGTGACGTTACCGAACGAATTTGCTTACAAAAATGCACTAACATAATTGTTCGAATTGGGAACTGTTCGAAACTTGAGGTACCACTGTACTTGTATGTTTGTACATGTGCACCCATGCTGTATACAGGGCACTCTTATGTATTCATTAATGTTTGGGTGTATGATAGATGTAAGACTGAAATCACAAGTGAAAAATATCCTATCCTTTTCTTAATCAGTCATTTCATCCATATCCTTCATTTTTTCATTCACCATTTATAATCACAATTACCAAGAAAATTTAAGGGACATTTGTTTTAAACAGGTGCTCAGATTGAAAAGACTACAAACCGTGAGGCATGCAGAGATCTGAGTGGGCGACGTTTAAGAGACATTAATGAGGAAAAGAGGTAAAGCAGTAGTTAACTTGTTCAGCAAGTAGAGCATTGTACTGGAGCGACAAAGAAGATAATGGAAATTGTTTTATGTCAATTTTATTGAAAATATTTATGCTTTAGGATTATTAAATGCAGGAGAGCACCACTTATGTGGCGGGTTAAGTTCCAAGCTACCACCGTAAAGCGGAAATAGCTGTAAAGCAAATCGTGTTTTTTTTCACTTATAAATACATATAAATGCCTGATAACATCTTTACTTTATCATATATTAAGTTAGCAATAGAACTAAGATAAAAAACAATAAAAAAGCGAAATGCGTTACAGTACACTTATTACTTAACTTAAAATATTTGTAGTCTTAATGTAAGGTGAGAGGTAAGTAGAAAAACAGGTGTGGTAGCCCACCCGACTACCACACACCCAACAGAGGTAAGTAGAAAGCCAGGTGTGGTAGCTCACACTAGCGCGGGGCCCCTTTAGGCACGGGGCCCAATTGGGAGCAGTTGATCAAATCAGCTTAACCCTTCGACTGTCGCAACCCCCAATCCTGAGGTGTCTCCTGGTGTCGCAAAATTTAAAAAAAAATTTATTTTTTCTTATGAAATGATAGAGAATCTTTTCCCGATTGTAATGACACCAAAAAAACGAAATTTGATGGAAAACTGACGGAATTATGCTCTCGCAAAGTTAGCGACCTCGGCGCTGTTTACAAATCGGCGATTTCGCCCACTTTGAGCCCTATTTTCGGCTAATTCCATTGTTCCAGTCGCCCAAACTCATAGCTATTTCTTTAGAACTCCATTTTTTCTATTGATTGAGTACAAGAAACTGCCCATTTACCGATTTCAACTACCTAATAATGTGGTCAGAAATTTGCAATTTGGCCAATTTCACGAAAACTAAAAAATATGACAATTTCAAAATAAGGTCCAGAATGAACAATGCAGACATTCCTGGCTCTAAAATAACATTTTCTTTGCTCATCAGTCATGTCTCCAGGCCCCTCTGATATTACTCTTGCTTTCTATTTTGAATTTTTATTCAAACAAAAAATAGAAGACTTACTATTATGCAGACTACTGCAATACTGTAATAATTGTATAAATAACATCAACCCATTCATGACTGCATATTAGAATAGCTAGTTGGACATTTATTGGACAATGGCATCATTTGTTTACTTTTGAACATTGGCAAAAATCAAACATTTCCCCTACTTTGAGCTCCATTTCTAGGTTCTTTTTATAGTAAAATCAATCAAAATCACCTCTATTTCTATAATATGTTTTCCATTCTATCAAATGAGACCAAGAAAACGAGAATACAATCATAAATACTATACGAAAATAGACCACAAAATCGGCATTTTAATTAAAAAAATCGGTCGGAGTTTTTTTTTTCTCATTATGCACTGCGTGCTCGAGGATTTTTTTTATATGGTGCACACTGATCACACAGACCCATTCTCTCACATGTGGGCCTACCAGCTTTCTCCTGCTTGATTTGAAGCCGCTAGAATTTATGAGTATACGTCAAACACGGTACCTCGTAAAACGTATATATACGGCCGCGACAGTCAAAGGGTTAATGCTGGCCCTGATTGTGGGTGTATGTACAGTGATACCTTGCATATGCTGCCTGCCATTATCCAAACCTTGCCAGTATCTGAACAGGCCCTGGGAAAGGGCAGAATTCTAAAATATTACCGAAACATCCGAACAGCTGTTCGGATATGGCGGAAAGCTGAATCAAACTTGGCGCACACTTTAGTGTACCAGTTGGCCACTAGGAGCTGTGCTCTTCACCACCTCTGCCACCCACTGTTCTCAATCTCGCTATTGTCCCCTAACCAGATAGGTGCGCATAATGGCGGTGCAGTCTGGAAGCGAGTTTGTGGCCTTTGTGGGGTTTCACTCCTTCTTTTAGCATTATTACTGCTGTGTTTTGTCCTAGCTATCTTGTATATGACACCAAAGAGGGCCAGGAATGTGCTTACTCTAGAAAAATGGAGGGAAATACAGTGGACCCTCGCCTAACGATATTAATCCGTTCCTGAGAGCTCAGCGTTAGGCGAAATCATCGTTAGCCGAATTAATTTTCCCCATAAGAAATAATGGAAATCAAATTAATCCATTCCTGACACCCCAAAGTATGAAAAAAAAAAATTTACCACATAAAATATTAAGTTTAATACACACAAACTGAAGAAGACATGTACAATTACATGACACTTACCTTTATTGAAGATCTGGTGGTGATTGATGGGATGGGAGGAGGGGAGTGTGTGGATGGTGTTAATGTTTAGAAGGGGAATCCCCTTCCATTAGGACTTGAGGTGTCAAGTCCTTTTCCGGGGTTACTTCCCTTCTTTTAATGCCACTAGGACCAGCTTGAGAGTCACTGGACCTCTGTCGCACAACATATCTGTCCATAGAGGCCTGTACCTCTCGTTCCTTTATGACATTCCTAAAGTGTTTCACAACATTGTCAGTGTAATAGTCACCAGCATGGCTTGCAATAGCTGTGTGAGGGTGATTTTCATCAAAAAAGGTTTGCACTTTAAGCCACATTGCACACATTTCCTTAATCTCTGAAGTAGACAACTTCTTCAATTTCTCTATCCCCTATTCCCGAGCAGTTTCCTCAGGTCTGGCCTCTTGCTGTTGAAGATGATCTTGCAGCTCATCAGTGGTTAGTTCTTCATTGTCCTTCTCCACCAACTCTTCCACATCCTCCCCACTAACCTCCAATGCCACAATTGATTCCACAACTGGCATAGGCTTCTCAGGGTTAGCCTCAAATCCTTCAAAATCCCTTTTGTCTACACATTCTGGCCACAGTTTCTTCCAAGCAGAGTTTAAGGTCCTCTTAGTCGCTTCCTCCCAAGCCTTACCTATAATGTTTACACAATTGAGGATGCTAAAGTGATCTCTCCAAAACTCTCTTAGTCAGTTGAGTTTCTGAGGTCACTACAAAGCACCTTTCAAACATAGCATTTGTGTAGAGTTTTTTTGAAGTTTGCAATGACCTGCTGGTCCATGGGCTGCAGGAGAGGAGTGGTATTAGGAGGCAAAAACTTGACCTTAATGAAGCTCATGTCCCCAGAAAGTTACTCTTCCACATCTGAAGGATGACCAGGAGCATTGTCTAATGCCAGGAGGCACTTAAGGTCCAATTTATTTTCCAGGAGGTAATTTTTCACAGTGGGGGCAAATGCATGGTGTAACCAGCCATAAAAAAGGTCTCTAGTGACCCATGCCTTACTGTTTGCCCTCCACATCACACACAAATTAGCCTTGAGGACATTGTTTTTCCTGAACACTCTGGGAGTTTCAGAGTGATACACCAATAAAGGCTTCACTTTGCAATCACCACTAGCATTAGCACACATCAAGAGAGTAAGCCTGTCTTTCATAGGCTTATGTCCTGGGAGTGCCTTTTCCTCCTGAGTAATGTAGGTCCTGCTTGGCATTTTCTTCCAAAACAGGCCTGTTTCGTCACAATTAAACACTTGTTCAGGTTTCAATTCTGCACTCTCTATGTACTCCTTGAATTCCTTCACATATTTTTCAGCTGCTTTTTGGTCCGAACTGGCAGCCTCGCCATGCCTTATCACACTATGTATGCCTCTATGATTCTTAAATCTCTCAAACCAACCTTTGCTGGCCTTAAATTCACTCACATCACCACTAGTTGCAGGCATTTTTCTAATTAAATCGTCATGCAACTTCACATATGATCGCTTGAGAGATGCTGTCTCCTGCTATCTGTTTTTCATTTATCCACACCAATAAGAGTCTCTCAACATCTTCTATCACTTGCGATCTCTGTTTCGAAAACAAAGTTGCACCTTTGGCAAGAACAGCTTCCTTGATTGCCGTTTTCTTGGCCACAATAGTAGCGATGGTTGATTGGGGTTTTATGTACAACCTGGCCAGCTCGGAGACACGCACTCTACTTTCATACTTAGCAATGATCTCTTTCTTCATATCCATAATAATTCTCACCCTTTTTGCTGTAGGGTTGGCACTAGAAGCTTTCTTGGGGCCCATGGTGACTTATTTTGGAGGTGCAATCACTAAAAACGCTATGATAATATGAAATGTTCTGATTGTATGTTTGGATGCAACTGCGGTGGCTGGCTTGTAAACACTGGCACCCACGGGACAAGTGAGGCGTGCTCAGGCCACACGTGGACGTGTCTTGAACAGAACAAATCGAGTTGGGCGAGTTTTTTAGCGCTAGCCGAGGCAAAATTTTTGCGTTAAAATGTATCGCTAGGCGGATTTAGCGTTATGCGATGCGTTCGTTAGGCGAGGGTCCACTGTATTGTCACACATGGATGCAGGTTGGTCCAACACGCGACTTATGGCTGAGTGTAATTTGGCAAAGTCAGCCCTCTATGATATCAAGAAGGCTCGTGATAAGATTATGGCCTACACAAGTGAGTTTTCTGCCACCTCAAAATCTGGAAAAAGTGCCTAAAGTAAAGTGATGGCGAAGCCACAGAGCTTGGAATTCGATGAGTGTGTGATGAAGTGGTACCTACAACAACGTGGTAGTGGTATGATGGTTCGTGGCACTGAACTATCATACCCAGTGCCTCCAAGACCAAAAACTTCAGCAGCAAGGGCAGGTGCCGAAACACTTTTGGGGTATTTGGAACATCCACTGTCTACAGCCCATTTGAAAAGTTATGGTCCTGTGATCTGTGAAATCTGGGAGGCTGTTATTCGAGCCCAGAGTGTCTGGTCCCACTGCCAGACAATGTTGGACTCGTTTTCTAAACCTACAGCGCCGTCGCCAATGGTGATATGATGGGGTACAGATGGCTATATGATGGTACGGATGTGCATTTTTTTCCTCATGTATCCGGAAACTCGCGTGCTTCCGAATCAGTCTCAGCCCATATAGTTTGGATATGAGAGGTATCACTGTATTATGTACATGAATGGTATACAGTACTGACAAGATGAAAATTAGACACATGCAACATCTGGGTATCTTTAATGTAGATGTTTCACCATCCAGATTCTTCATGACTATGGTGCTCTTCACACCAACTCCAAGGCTGAGGGACTGATTACCTCATCTTTTGTATATACTAGTTCTACTGTCTTCAAATTATGTCCTAGAATTTGTATTCATAAAGCCACTGGATGGCAAAACATCTACATTCACAATACCCAGATGTTGCATATGTGTCTAATTTTCAAGTATGTATGATGTTTGTGATATGTAGCATGTTTATTGTATAATCTTGAAAAAAAATCATAGATTGATTAATGAAAATGTCTATATTTGTAATATACGACATTTAACCCTTTGAGGGTTTCGGCCGTACTAGTACGTCTTACGCGCAGGGGTTTTTGACGTACTAGTACGCACAAATTCTAGCGCCGTCAAATCTCGCGGGAAAAGGCTGGTAGGCCTACATGTGAGAGAATGGGTCTGTGTGGTCAGTGTGCGCGGTAGAAAAAAAATCTGGGACCCAGTGGTGCTTTGTGGGAACGCCATCTTAGTAAACAATATCCACCATGCCTCGCGGTAAGAAGCTCCTCACTCCTCGGCGAATTGGGACACTTTTGTTCCCCAGTGACAGCTCTAATACAGATGGAAGTGCCAGTGAAGATGAGTTTCAAGGTTTTGGTGAGGTTTTGACCGAAACTAATGACCATAATATCGGTAATAGTGAGGAAAACCCAGACGACCCTCAGCCTTCCACCTCTGGTGCTGGGCCGTCTTGTTCATGTTCAGTTGTACCAGAATCCAAGAGGAAACTTCTGTTTTCCCAAATCCCAGACTCAGATGAGAGCATATGTGATGATAGTGATAGTGAATATGAACTACAAGCTCTTCAAACTAGTTCCAGTAGTGATAGTGAAGTGCAATATTCCCCAGTGAAGCGTCAGTATATACGACGATATATGCGCTCTGGTAGTGTGCCATATGCTATTCCAAGGGGAAGGAGTGCATCTCGGAGTACATCCCATGGCTGTGCAACAGGAACAGACAGTGAAAATGACGATGATACTGTTGCAATTGGGATGGAAAATGTGCGTGGTGGTAGTGGTGCCGGCGGTGAGGCACCAGCAGTGGGCCATGCTGCCACCCATGCTGCCACTCATGCCGCTGCCTCAGCTGATCTACAACAAAGGCACCCCACCCACCCACCACACCAGCCTCCACAACCACAACCTCCACAACCACAACCTCCACAACCACAACCACCTGTCATTGTCCAGTACCCACCAGCAGACCGCACCTGGGATTGGCAGGAAGCTGTCAATTTTGTTCCAAATGCCCACCAGTTTGATGACAGCCAAAGTGGAATACGGCCATCTTGTACACTTGGGAACAATGCCACTGAACTGGAATGTTTCGAGTTATTCTTTGACGAACCACTAATAGAAAGTATTGTCATGGAAAGCAACACATACTACGAGTACACCATGGCAAACACATTACTTTCACCAAAATCACGTCTACACCAGTGGAAGGAGGCAACTGTGGCTGAGATGTATCTTTTCTTTGCCACAATAATGCTTACGCCACATGTGTATAAGCACAAAGTGAAATCATACTGGTCAACAGACCGCCTGATTGCAACCCCAGGTTTCAGTGATATAATGCCAGTGAATCGATTTGTGCTAATGTTACGTATGCTTCACTTCTCAGACAAAACCAGGCCTGACAGAAACGACAGGTTATATAAGATTAGGAATGTGTTTGTGTATCTGAAAGAGAAATTCAGTACGCATTTTTATCCCTTCAGGAAGCTTGTAATTGATGAGTCTTTGATTCTGTTCAAAGGAAGACTTTCTTTCAAGCAGTACATATCAAGCAAGAGGAAATGCTTTGGTATAAAGTTGTTTGTGCTTTGTGATTGTTACAGTGGTCTGGTATTGGATATTATTGTGTACACTGGAAGTTATACATTGCAAAATACCAGGAAGCTATTGGGCATCTCAGGTGATGTGGTTAGAACAATGATAGAACCATACCTTGGTAAGGGGCATTTATTATATACAGATAACTGGTACACAAGCCCCTCACTCAGTGATTTTTTGTGAGTGAACATGACAGATGTGTGTGGCACAGTGCATGCAAATCGGAAACATATGCCCAGGTTTGACTCTGGCACTCGTAGAGGTGAGGTGCAGGCGTTTGCTGCCAATGACATCATGGCATTTCGGTGGCATGACAAACGAGATGTCACACTGTTGTCATCAGTTCACCCTAATGAAATGGCAGACAGTGGCAGGCAGCATAGAGAGAGAAATGAACCCATTCTAAAACCTGCAACTGTGATTGATTACACCTTCAACATGCGTTCAGTGGACAAATGTGACATGCAGATTGGGTTTGCTGATTGTGTTCGCAAGAGTTATAAGTGGTACATAAAACTCTTTTTCCATCTTCTGGACATTTCCATGCTCAATGCTTATAATATGTATAAAATGAGGACCAGAAACAAACCACAGTACGGCGAATTCTGTTTCTGTCATCAGACAAATAGTATTCAAGTACCAAGGAACAGCACCTGCAATTGACCGCCCACCAAATTATCAACAACTACCTGCTCGTCTGAAGCAAAGTGATCACTTCCTGGTAAAAGTGCCTGCTACTGCTTTCAAGAAAAAGGCTCAGAAGAGGTGTTACGTCTGTTCACATACAAAAAAACGCCCACAACAACGCAGAGACACTAGTTTTATGTGTGAGGAATGTAAAACACCACTGTGCATGACACCATGTTTCAAAGAGTTCCACAGGCTGCAGAACTTCTAGAAACATTCCCTGTGACTGTATATGTGTATATAAAATATAGAAAAATAGTAATAAACAACATTTCATATCATTTGTTTGTGTAAATATTTTCTATAAACAAAATAATGACAACAGTGTTTACGCCCTTATTGTGTAGTATTGAAAAAGAAATAACTTACAAAATAATGATCATGTTGGCCTCAGAGGCCATAAAAGTTTCTCAGAAAAATTGAAAAATAATTGAAAATAGTACATAAAAAAGTAAATAGAAAAATACTGGGTGACGGCAGTTGGCGATGTTACCAGATGTTGTTCAATTTTGGCAAACTTCATGCCTCCATATCTCGGTAAGTATTGACGGTAAAAAATTTTTGTTTAGCCTATAATGTTTAGAAAAAAAAAATCTATTTTTTCATAAGAAAAAAAAATTTTTTTTTTGAATTTTGGCCGACCCTGAGAACGAGTTTTGGAGAGGGCCTGTCGACCCTCAAAGGGTTAAAACAGCCCAGAGGGATTATTATTATTATTATTATTATTATTATTATTATTATTATTATTATTATTATTATTATTATGGCATCTTCAACACTAGTGAGACACTCTTATTGGTTTTAATGTGTACCTGCATGCCAGCACAGTGTGTAAGTTTATTTAGGTACAGGTACACATAAGTATAATTATCAGAGTATGTATAAAATATGCAGTAATTATAAAACACTTGAAATTTTGGAAAGTTTCCTGGCATCATTGAGAGACAGAGCTCACTGAGGATGTAAGCAAGCAGAGTGGCACTCAGATGCTATAATAGCAAATCAGGGAGCCGTATAAACAAATTTTTGGTTATAATTTGATATGTTTGTATTAGCGAATTGGTGTAAAATGAAGTGCCATGAAGTGGGGCTCTCCTGTCACAGAAAGTAGTGAACTTTTGTAAAATAAAAAAAAATCAGTTATGTTGAAAATTTTCATCCACTATGTTGGGACAGTGTTTTGTACAGTACAGATAACTTGTTCCCCCCTCTGCAAACTTTTATATCATTGTAAATTTTATGTACAGTTTTTGTTGAAAATGCTGCAATACTTTATCTTAAACATGTCTGTCTACAAGGCTTGGTATTGTACAAAAGTATCCCTTGTATATGATACTGACCACTGAATTGTCAGAACACGAAGTGTTACAAATGCTGCATCTACTAAAGTAGGCATCTACCAGAGAATGCTAGGTCAGCTTATTGATACCACTCTATCATCTAACCTGTTTCTGGCTCTTTTCCCTGGCTGGACATCATCAAGGCAACACCTCTCCTCTTCACCCTGTCTGGTAGAACTTTGTTCTCTGGTCTTGTCATGCAGACTCATTTTTTGGTAGAGTATGTATGATATGGAAGCCTGTAATTGTTTTACATGATGGTAGGATTGCTGGTGTCTTTTTTCTGTCTCATAAACGTGCAAGATTTCAGGTATGTCTTGCTACTTCTACTTGCACATAGGTCACACTACACTTGCATGCACAAGTATGTATACACACCCCTCTTGAGTTTTCTTCTATTTTATTATTGGTTCTTGTTCTTGTTTATTTCCTTTTATCTCCATGGGATAGTGGAACAGAATTCTTCCTCTGTAAGCCATGTGTGTCGCAAGAGGCGACTCTAATGCTGGGAGTAAAGGGCTAGTAACCCCTTCTCCAGTATACATTACTAAAGTTAAAAAGGGAAGCTTTTGTTTTTCTTTTTGGGCCACCCTACTTTGGTGGGATACAGCCGGTTTATTGAAAGATGATGATGTGTGATATGGTGAGCCAGAACATATATCTTGTACTCGGTGCAACTCTGTACACACAGCTTTGTTTAGAATAAATGATTTTTTTTTTTTTACATTTTCTGAGGTGAATCAAGACATTCAATGTGCTTCAGGTCCCAAGTCTAACTCTAGATCTGATTTGCTCTGACTAACATCTATGCACTGTTATAGTTGGGGTTTGGAAGTTGCTGAACTCAGATTCTATAATTTGGAGTTTTTTGCCTTTTATGGAGGACATATTCCATGTCCCCAGTTAGGGTCAATGTTTCCTTCCTTGGGCGATGCTGTGCTGCTTATGGATGCTTCGTACATTTTGCAGTTTGGCGATCTTTACTGTTCAAAGAAAGCAGTGATTGTTGCCTCTTGGTTGGTCAGGAGTTAGTCTATTTAGGAACTTATTGCTTTTGTCAGTAACATTCTTTATTGAATCTTGCTGAGCATGCCACACACATGTATATTACTTATTCTAGTACATACTTTTGAGTATAATGCAGTACAGTAATGTACCATATGGTAAAGTTTATCATTAAGAATAAAGTATTGTACAGTATTGTAAATGATAAAAGCACAGTCTAAATATAATGTACAGAAATATTGAATACTCATAATAATTATCAAACCTATGCACCTAGTGGTGTTTAGGAGCCTAATTCCAACATCATTAATTTTATCTGTATACATGTATGTTGTTAACTCTAGACTAACCTTTTGTTTAATAAAGTTCTCATACTTTTTTTGTTGGTAATTATTCAACCGGTTGCATTCCCATTTGCAAAACCCTGTTGAGAAAGAGCACTTGTCAAATACTATGAGGAAAAACTTAACCCCAGATTGCTATGAAAAGCTCCGTATGGTACAGTACATGATAATTGGTCTTGAGTTCTTACTGACGAACTGTTACAAAGCCAGAAATAGGCTAAATGCTAGAGGAGGAGTATTATACTATTTTCTGGTGATGTCTGTACCAATAGATGTTATATTTGTAACATCAGGGAAATAGGAATCTGGGCCTTCAGAGGGTATGTATTTGTAATGTATCTAATGTGTATCTAGTACTGTATCATGTGTATTCTTGTAGCCTAAAAAAGCATTTGATATAGTACCACATCAGAGATGAGTCCATAAATTAGAGGAACAGGCAGGGTTTAAATGCAGAGTACCCTGGTAGGTCAAGAGGTATCTGAATGACAAAGTAGACAATAACAGTAAGGAATGAAACAGAATGTGGGAAAGAAAGTAACAAGTGGGCCTTTGCAAGAACAGGAGATTCCATCCCTAAATTCATAATTTTTGTAAAGATTCTTTATCTCTAAGTTCTCCAGTATCCTTTATCTTTACTATCTTTTCAAAGAAAAATGAAAGTTTTTCTTTTCAAATTTAGTAATTTATACAGGGGAAGGGGTTACTACCCCCTTGCTCCTGGCATTTTAGTCACCTTTTATGATGTGCATGGCTTATGGAGGAAGAATTCCTTTTCAATTTACCTTGGAGATAAGAGGAAATAAGGAAAAACAAGAACTATTAAGAATATAAAAGAAAACCCAGATGGGTTTGTAAATGTGTGTAACATGCATATGAAGAGTGACCTAAGTATAAATAGAAGTATCAAGATATACCTGTTATTCCACATGTTTATGAGACTGAAAAAAAGACACCAGCAATCCTACCATCATGTGAAACAATTACAGGTTTCCGTTTCACACTCGCTTGGCACGATGGTAGTTTTTCCCTGGGTGGTTGCTGTCTACCAACCTATTAAATAGGAACTATTGACAGTATGTATGGTAAAATAAAATATTAGATGATGTATCATTTCAACCAGGAAAATGACAGTGGATAATGAAGCCTTTTAAATTGAGAAACAGTGCCAATGGTAATGCTATTCAAATCACTGTGTCAACACATGTGGTTCAGGATTATTCAACTTGCTATCAGCACACAGTGGACACATTGCCAGAACAGGTGTAAAAATTTCAAGAGGAAATAGAATTAGTACCTTTTCCAAATGCCAGATCAGCCAGACTGTGATGGACATGTAGACTAGTAGGCCACCAACAGTAAAAAAAATCTGGTCAAATAGACAACCAACAGAAAAGTCTGGCTCAAGGCTGGGCTGCAAGACTAGAAAAATTCTTGAAGCAAGTCAATGGATATATCATGGGTACAGTAGCCATATGCAAGTCATACAGTTCATAAAAAGCCTGCAGTATTGAGCATTGTTATTATGTAGTAATGTATGTTCATGGTCTGATTGACCTTAGTATAGCTTACATTAGCTTGCAATCATCTGCACAAAGCAAGGGACACTAGTAGTTGACAATTACTGCTTTTAAAATGAGATCCAGTATACATAATTTGTCTGCCGAGTGATTACCTTACATTGGCAGGTGCTATTCATGTGATCACTGCAACATTGTGGATAAAACAAAAAGGTAATGAAATGTCATACATCTTTAAAAACATTTTTTATTTTTTTCAGATTAAAGGACTTCATCAGCAAAAAAGCAGAAAGAGAGCGAGAAATGCAGGAACGAAAACGTCAAAAGTTTGAAAAGTTGAAAGAAACTCCAAAGCACATCTTTCAAAATGACTCCTATTATCAGCAACGGGAGCTGAGGGAGAAAAACCTCTATGACTCTCTAGATAAAGGTGAGCTTCATTGGGAGACAGCCAACTTGAGGAAGTGGAATAAGAATCTTTCCTCTGTAAACCATGCGTGTTGTAAAAGTCAACTAAAATGTCGGGAACGATGGGCTAGTAACCCCTTTTCCTGTAATAATTACTAAGAATAAGAAGAAAATTGTCAAAGTGGGAGTGGGAAAGGCACTGTCAAGAAATTTTAATGAAAATAAGAAAATTTTGGAGTGAGTTAAACAAGTTAAGAAAGCCTAGAGAACGAATGGATTTGTCAGTTAAAAACAGAGGAAGGGAGTTAGTAGATGGGGAGATGGAGGTTTTGGGTAGATGGCGAGAATATTTTGAGGAACTTTTAAATGTCGACAAAGAAAGCGGAGTGGTAATTTCATGCACTGGCCAGGGAGGTATACCATCTTTTAGGAGTGAAGAACAGGATGTGAGTGTGGGGGAGGTGCGTGAGGTATTACATAGAATGAAAGGGGGTAAAGCAGCTGGAACTGACGGGCTCATGACAGAAATGTTAAAAGCAGGGGAGGATATAGTGTTGGAGTGGTTGGTATTTTTGTTTAATAAATTTATGAAAGAGGGGAAGGTACCTAGGGATTGGCAGAGAGCATGTATAATTCCTTTATATAAAGGGAAGGGGGACAAAAGAGATTGTAAAAATTATAGAGAAATAAGTTTACTGAGTATACCAGGAAAAGTGTACGGTAGGGTTATAATTGAAATAATTAGAGGCAAGACAGAATGTAGGATTGCGGATGAGCAAGGAGGTTTCAGAGTGGGTAGGGAATGTGTAGATCAAGTGTTTACATTGAAGCATATATGTGAACAGTAATTAGATAAAGGTTGGGAAGTTTTTATTGCATTTATGGATTTAGAAAAGGCATATGATAGTGGATAGGGGAGCAATGTGGTAGATGTTTCAAGTATATGGAATAGGTGGTAAGTTACTAAATGCTGTAAAGAGTTTTTATGAGGATAGTAAGGCTCAGGCTAGGGTGTGTAGAAGAGAGGGAGACTACTTCCCAGTAAAAGTAGGTCTTGGACAGGGATGTGTAATGTCACCATGGTTGTTTAATATATTTATAGATGGGGTTGTAAAAGAAGTAAATGCTAGGGTGTTCGGGAGAGGGGTGGGATTAAATTATGGGGAATTAAATACAAAATGGGAATTGACACAGTTACTTTTTGCTGATGATACTGTGCTTATGAGAGATTCTAAAGAAAAATTGCAAAGGTTAGTGGATGAGTTTGGGAGTGTGTGTAAAGGTAGAAAGTTGAAAGTGAACATAGAAAAGAGTAAGGTGATGAGGGTATCAAATGATTTCGATAAAGAAAAATTGGATATCAAATTGTGGAGGAGTAGTATGGAAGAAGTGAATGTTTTCAGATACTTGGGAGTTGATGTGTCAGTGGATGGATTAATGAAGGATGAGGTTAATCATAGAATTGATGAGGGAAAAAAGGTGAGTGGTGCATTGAGGTATATGTGGAGATAAAAAATGTTATCTATGGAGGCAAAGAAGGGAATGTATGAAAGTATAGTAGTACCAACACTCTTATATGGGTGTGAAGCTTGGGTTGTGAATGCAGCAGTGAGGAGGCGGTTGGAGGCAGTGGAGATGCCCTGTCTAAGGGCAATGTGTGATGTAAATATTATGCAGAAAATTCGGTGTGTGGAAATTAGGAGAAGGTGTGGAGTTAATAAAAGTATTAGTCAGAGGGCTGAAGAGGGGTTGTTGAGGTGGTTTGGTCATTTAGAGAGAATGGACCAAAGTAGAATGACATGGAGAGCGTATAAATCTGTAGGGGAAGGAAGGCGAGGTAGGAGTCATCCTCGAAAAGGTTGGAAGGAAGGGGTAAGGGAGGTTTTGTGGGCGAGGGGCTTGGACTTCCAGCAGGCGTGCATGAGCATGTTCGATAGGAGTGAATGGAGATGAATGGTATTTGGGACCTGACGATCTATTGGAGTGTGAGCAGGGTAATATTTAGTGAAGGGATTCAGGGAAACCGGTTATTTTATATAGCCAGACTTGAGTCCTGGAAATGGGAAGTACAATGCCTGCACTCTAAAGGAGGGGTTCGGGATATTAGCAGTTTGGAGGGATATGTTGTGTATCTTTATATGTATATGCTTCTAAACTGTTGTGTTCTGAGCACCTCTGCAAAAACAGTGATTGTGTGAGTGAGGTGAAAGTGTTGAATGATTATGAAAGCATTTTCTTTTTCGGGATTTTCTTTCTTTTTGGGTCACCCTGCCTCGGTGGGAGACGGCCGACTTGTTAAAAAAGAAAAAAATTCTAGCGGCTTCAAATCAAGCGGGAGAAAGCTGGTAGGCCTACATGAAAGAGAACGGGTTTGAGTGGTGGGTGTGCACCCTGTGAAAAAAATCGGGACTCAGTGGTGCATTGTGGGAACGCCATCTTGGTAGTCCATTTTCACCATGTCTCGCGGTAAGAAGTACGTGCCTCACTCCTCGGCGGACTGGAGGTCTTTTGTTCCCAAGTGATAGCTCTAACAGTGATGGAAGTGCCAATGAAAGTGAATTTCATGGTTTTGGAGTGTGTGACCGAAAGCAGCACCCAGGATAACGTAATTAGTGATGAAAATTCAGACAACCCACAACCATCCACATCTGGTGCTGGGCAGTGTCATTCAAATTTACGTATCTGTACCAGGACGAAAGAGGAGACTATTTGCCAGTGTACAAGACTCACATGTGAGCAGTGAAAGTGATAATGATAATGATTTCAAAGCTATTGAAAGCAGTTCTAGTTGCGACAGTGAGGGTGAATATTCTCCAGTGAAGCGGCAGTATATACGATGTAGCATGCATTCTGGTAGTGTGTCATATGTTGTTCCAAGGGAAAGGAGTAAATCTCAGAGTACATCCTGTGGCCTTACACCACGAACTAATAGTGAAGATGATGATATTGTTACAATGGGTATGAATGATGTGACTGAGGCAGCAGATGGTGGTGGTGATAGTGATGGTGGCATGAGTCATGTGGCACCAGCAGCAGGCCACTCTACTACCGATGCTGCTAACTCGGCACAACCACAACCAGCCTCGACCAACCGCACACTCCCACAACATCCACAAACACAATCTGCACAACCACAACCACCTTTCAATGTCCAGAACCCACCAGCAGACCGCATCTGGGATTGGCAGCAAGGTGACAATTTTGTTCCCAATCCACACGACTTTGATGAAACACAAAGTGGAATATGGCTATCATGTACACTTGGGAACAATGCTACTGAACTGGAATGCTTTTAGTTATTCTTCGATGAACCCCTGATGGACATTGTCAGGGAAAGCAATACATACTTTGAGTACACCATGGCAAACAATTCTTTCACCTAGATCACGCCTTCACCAGTGGAAGGATACAACTGTGGCAGAGATGTATCTGTTCTTTGTCACAATAATGCTTATGCCACATGTGTATAAGCATAGTGTCAACACATACTGGTCGACAGACTGCCTGATTTCAACCCCAGCTTTCAGTGACATTATACCAGTGAATAGATTTGTGCTACTGTTACGTATGCTACACTTTTCAGACAAAACAAGGCCTGACAGAAGCGACAGGTTATATAAGATCAGAAATGTGTTTATGTACCTGAAACAAAAGTGCTGTATATATTTTTATCCCTTCAAGAAGCTTGTTATTGATGAGTCTTTGATTTTGTTCAAAGGCAGACTCTCATTCAAGCAGTATATACCAAGCAAGAGGAAACGCTTTGGTATAAAGTTATTTGTATTGTGATTGCAAAAGTGGTCTGGTTTTGGATATAATTGTGTACACTGGCAGTAAAACATTGCAAGATACCAGGAAGTTACTGGGTATCTCTGGTGATGTGGTTAGAACAATGATGGAACCATATCTTGGTAAGGGGCATATTTTATATACTGACAACTGGTACACAAGCCCTTTACTCAGTGATTTCTTGTGAGTGAACACGACAGATGTGTGTGGCACAGTACGTGGAAATTGTAAACATATGCCCAGGTTTGACGCTGGCACTCATAGAGGTGATATTCAGATGTTTCCTGCCAATGACATCATGGCATTTCTGTGGCATGACAAACGTGATGTCACACTGTTGACATCAGTTCACCGACATGAAATGGTAGACACTGGCAAACAGAATAGAGACCAATGAACCCATTGTAAAACCTGCAGCTGTGATGGATTTCAACCTCAGTATGTGGTTAGTGGACAAATGTGACATGCAGATTGGGTTTGCAGGAGTTATAAGTGGTACATAAAAATTTTTTTCCATCTTCTTGACATTTCCATGCTGAATGCTTATAATATGTATAAGTTGAAGACCAACAACAAACTCAAATAGGGTGAATTTTGTTTCAGTTATCAGAGAAAAATAATATTCAAGTACCAAGGAACAACACTTGCAATAGACCAGCGCCCACGAAATTATCAACATGCCCTCTCGTCTGAGGCCTGGTGATCACTACCCCATACCACTGCCTGCTACTGCTTTCAAGAAATACGCTCAGAAGAGGTATTATGTCTGTGCACAAAAACGCAGAGACACTTGTTTTATGTGTGAGGAGTGTAAAACACCATTGTGTATAGACCCATGTTTCAAAGAATTCTACAAGCTGCAGCAGTTCTAGAAAAGTGTCCAGTGATTGTACATATGTATATATATTATAAAACAATCGTAATAATAAAAATTTTGTTTGTGTAAACAAGTTTTGTAAACAATGATACTAGTGTTTTTGCTATAATTGTGTTACATTCAACGAATGTATATATGAACATTGCACCATACTTTGGTCTCACAGGCCACATAAGTTACGTGAAAAAAAAGTAGTGAAAATAACAAGAAACCTTCGAATGCAAGTAAACCAAAGTTTACCGGGTGAGCGGCAGTCGCCGCCGTTGCAAGTGGCCCAGAGCGATATTATTACCATCGACTTACCTTGTTCACTGAATGTAATCATTTCTAACAACTACCTTTAGATGCCATCGTAAATGAAGGAAGAAGTGATGAGAAGTCATGCTGAGAATTGTAAACAAAGCCGAATGGGTTCAAGGGAATCACTGGGTTAAACGTGCATTGATGCGCATTTTCTCTGGTGCTGGAACAGAGAAAACCTAATTTTTTCCCTCAGCCCGGCTACCTCGCCTCATATTTATGTGAAATTTATTGTACTGTGGATGTATGTACCATGTATATTTGTTATGTAACATGTTTCTTATATAATTTTGAAGAAAATATCATAGATGGATTAATGAAAATGTCTATATTAAGGTAAAATAAGACATTTAATGTGCCCAAGAGTGATTATTATTATTACGTATTAGTATCATTATTACTAGAGGGACACTCTTAGTGATTTTAATTTGTACCTGCATGCCAGCACAGTTATTTTTTTTTATTATCACACTGGCCGATTCCCACCAAGGCAGGGTGGCCCAAAAAAGAAAAACTTTCACCATCATTCACTCCATCACTGTCTTGCCAGAAGGGTGCTTTACACTACAGTTTTTAAACTGCAACATTAACACCCCTCCTTCAGAGTGCAGGCACTGTACTTCCCATCTCCAGGACTCAAGTCCGGCCTGCCGGTTTCCCTGAACCCCTTCATAAATGTTACTGTGCTCACACTCCAACAGCACGTCAAGTATTAAAAACAATTCATCTCCATTCACTCCTATCAAACATGCTCATGCATGCCTGCTGGAAGTCCAAGCCCCTCGCACACAAAACCTCCTTTACCCCCTCCCTCCAACCTTTCCTAGGCTGACCCCTACCCCGCCTTCCTTCCACTACAGACTGATACACTCTTGAAGTCACTCTGTTTCGCTCCATTCTCCATTCTCCACTCTCTCAACAACCCTTCCTCAGCCCTCTGGACAGCAGTTTTGGTAATCCCGCACCTCCTCCTAACTTCCAAACTACGAATTCTCTGCATTATATTCACACCACACATTGCCCTCAGACATGACATCTCCACTGCCTCCAGCCTTCTCCTTGCTGCAACATTCATCACCCATGCTTCACACCCATATAAGAGCGTTGGTAAAACTATACTCTCATACATTCCCCTCTTTGCCTCCAAGGACAAAAGTTCTTTGTCTCCACAGACTCCTAAGTGCACCACTCACCCTTTTCCCCTCATCAATTCTATGATTCACCTCATCTTTCATAGACCCATCCGCTGACACGTCCACTCCCAAATATCTGAATACATTCACCTCCTCCATACTCTCTCCCTCCAATCTGATATCCAATCTTTCATCATCTAATCTTTTTGTTATCCTCATTACCTTACTCTTTCCTGTATTCACTTTTAATTTTCACTTATATGTTTCACTGTAAACACCTGGTCCACACACCCCCTACCTTTCCTAAAGCCTCCTTATTCATCTGCTATCCTATTCTCCATCTTACTCTTAATTCTTTCAATAATAACTCTACCATACACTTTACCAGGTATACTCAACAGACTTATCCCCCTATAATTTTTGCACTCTTTTGTCCCCTTTGCCTTTATACAAAGGAACTATGCATGCTCTCTGCCAATCCCTAGGTACCTTACCCTCTTCCATACATTTATTAAATAATTGCACCAACCACTCCAAAAACTATATCCCCACCTGCTTTTAACATTTCTTTCTTTATCCCATCAATCCCGGCTGCCTTACCCCCTTTCATTTTACCTACTGCCTCATGAACTTCCCCCACACTCACAACTGACTCTTCCTCACTCCTACAAGATGTTATTCCTCCTTGCCCTATACACGAAATCACAGCTTCCCCATCTTCATCAACATTTAACAATTCCTCAAAATATTCCCTCCATCTTCCCAATACCTCTAACTCGCCATTTAATAACTCTCCTCTCCTAGCACAGTATGTAAGTTTATTTAGGTACAGGTCTACATAAGTATAATTATCAGAGTATGTATAAAATACATAGTAACTTTCAAACACTTGAAATTTTGGAAAGTTTCCAGTCTTAATGGAGAGACTTGCTTACATAGAATGTAAACAAACCGGTGGCTCTGTGACCATATAGAAGGTCAGGTGGGGGGAACCGTATAACAAGTTTTGGTCATAATTTGAAATGTCCATATTAGCGGAATGCTGCAAGGCGAAATGCCATAAAGTGGGGACCTACTGTACAAGTCACTTCGCAACATCCTACATGTAGGCATGTCGTAGACTTAAGTGAGAAAAGATAGGTCCATCTTCCTTCTTTTGTTTGCACATTAACCTCTTGGGTTAGGCTTCAGTATGCGAATGTTTAACCAAGACATACGTGTTACAGTGTTAATGTGCATTTTTGTTTCAGCTTTTGAAAATATGAACGATAGCGGTCCTTCTGGTATCAAGAGACAGTGTCCAGATAGCAGAGAGAAAACTGCCTTTAAGGCTAAGAGAGGAAGATTCATGGAGTATGTACCTATACATTTATTGGTAAAATTACTGAAATATTAGTTAAATGGAGACTAGTAACAATGAGACATTTATTACAGCTGTGTTTTGCTTACCAATGATTTTGTCAATAAAAACAGGGTATAGAAAGGGAACAAAGTGGGCAGCAGGAGGCAGGACATAAATCATGGTAGCTGTAATAAAATGATTTGTTGTGTTCGATAACAACAGGGTCTATCATTTTAAGGAGGATTCATGCTAATATATCAGAGAGGATGAAGCTGCCTTTGATCTGTGTCAGAGTATCTGAAATGGAGATTAATGCCTCTTCTAGGCACTTTCATCTGTGGGTTTCTTATTCTTTAATTATTAAGTGAGCATCATTCCATGTCATCAGATGATTGGTGGTGATCTGTTATTGTGCATGTGTATTATTCAAGCCACATCTGCATGCATGTGTTCATTTAGACATGTCCTAGGTTTCTAGCTGTTTTCCCAATGCATACCAGTCATTGCAGAGGTTTACATTCTCTGTGGAAGCTGGGACAAGGTATATACACATTAAGGAAAATCACTAGAAACCTAAGATATGTCTAATTGAACACACATACACATGCAGATACAACAACCTGAACAGTGCAGATGTACAACACTAGAAAAACACCAGTCATGATATAACTGAACCACTTAATGATTAAGGAACCAGAAACTCACAGATGAAAATGACTAGAAGCAGCCTTAATCATCATTTCAGATACCGCTACACAGAGCAAAGGTAGCTTCATAATGTCTTGAAATATAAGCACACATTTTCCTTAAAAAAATAAACTCCATTATCACCTGAGAACAATATTCTTACATCTATTACTATTATCACTACTATGAATTCATGATGACTTTCTGCCTCCCTCTCCTCGCTGTGTTCCTTTGATATACCCACTGCATCTTGGTACTGATTGCATTGGCTTGATAATCTCTTTAGCAACTGAAATGCAGTTGTAATAAATGTTGGACTGGTCACTGTTTCCTTTGCCTAATAGAGTATGTACCTATTTTATATCTGCAATTTCAGTCAACACTTTCATTAATGGTTAATGAATGCAATTAGCTGAGTGTATTCTATTTGGATCACACTATTGATTGTAATATAATTGCTAAATTTAATTTTTTTCTAAAGTTTAAATTTTTTGCATGTATGTATATATTTATTTTATTATATTATTATCACACTGGCCGATTCCCACCAAGGCAGGGTGGCCCAAAAAAGAAAAACTTTCACCATCATTCACTCCGTCACTGTCTTGCCAGAAGGGTACTTTACACTACAGTTTTTAAACTGCAACATTAAGACCCCTCCTTCAGAGTGCAGGCACTGTACTTCCCATCTCCAGGACTCAAGTCCGGCCTGCCGGTTTCCCTGAACCCCTTCATAAATGTTACTTTGCTCACACTCCAACAGCACGTCAAGTATTAAAAACCATTTGTCTCCATTCACTCCTATCAAACACGCTCACGCATGCCTGCTAGAAGTCCAAGCCCCTCGCACACAAAACCTCCTTTACCCCCTCCCTCCAACCTTTCCCAGGCCGACCCCTACCCCACCTTCCTTCCACTACAGACTGATACACTCTTGAAGTCACTCTGTTTCACTCCATTCTCCATTCTCCACTCTCTCAACAACCCTTCCTCAGCCCTCTGGACAGCAGTTTTGGTAATCCCGCACCTCCTCTTAACTTCCAAACTACGAATTCTCTGCATTATATTCACACCACACATTGCCCTCAGACATGACATCTCCACTGCCTCCAGCCTTCTCCTTGCTGCAACATTCATCACCCATGCTTCACACCCATATAAGAGCGTTGGTAAAACTATACTCTCATACATTCCCCTCTTTGCCTCCAAGGACAAAGTTCTTTGTCTCCACAGACTCCTAAGTGCACCACTCACCCTTTTCCCCTCATCAATTCTATGATTCACCTCATCTTTCATAGACCCATCCGCTGACACGTCTACTCCCAAATATCTTAATACATTCACCTCCTCCATACTCTCTCCCTCCAGTCTGATATCCAATCTTTCATCACCTAATCTTTTTTGTTATCCTCATAACCTTACTCTTTCCTGTATTCACTTTTAATTTTCTTCTTTTGCACACCCTACCAAATTCATCCACCAATCTCTGCAACTTCTCTTCAGAATCTCCCAAGAGCACAGTGTCATCAGCAAAGAGCAGCTGTGACAACTCCCACTTTGTGTGATTCTTTATCTTTTAACTCCACGCCTCTTGCCAAGACCCTCGCATTTACTTCTCTTACAACCCCATCTATAAATATATTAAACAACCACGGTGACATCACACATCCTTGTCTAAGGCCTACTTTTACTGGGAAATAATTTCCCTCTTTCCTACATATTCTAACTTGAGCCTCACTATCCTCGTAAAAACTCTTCACTGCTTTCAGTAACCTACCTCCTACACCATACACCTGCAACATCTGCCACATTGCCCCCCTATCCACCCTGTCATACGCCTTTTCCAAATCCATAAATGCCACAAAGACCTCTTTAGCCTTATCTAAATACTGTTCACTTACGTTTCACTGTAAACACCTGGTCCACACACCCCCTACCTTTCCTAAAGCCTCCTTGTTCATCTACTATCCTATTCTCCATCTTACTCTTAATTCTTTCAATAATAACTCTACCATACACTTTACCAGGTATACTCAACAGACTTATCCCCCTATAATTTTTGCACACTTGTCCCCTTTGCCTTTATACAAAGGAACTATGCATGCTCTCTGCCAATCCCTAGGTACCTTACCCTCTTCCATATATTTATTAAATAATTGCACCAACCACTCCAAAACTATATCCCCACCTGCTTTTAACATTTCTATCTTTATCTCATCAATCCCAGCTGCCTTACCCCCTTTCATTTTACCTACTGCCTCATGAACTTCCGCCACACTCACAACTGGCTCTTCCTCACTCCTACAAGATGTTATTCCTCCTTGCCCTGTATACGAAATCACAGCTTCCCTATCTTCATCAACATTTAACAATTCCTCAAAATATTCCCTTCATCTTCCCAATACCTCTAACTCTCCATTTAATAACTCTCCTCTCCTATTTTTAACTGACAAATCCATTTGTTCTCTAGGCTTCCTTAACTTGTTAATCTCACTCCAAAACTTTTTCTTATTTTCAACAAAATTTGTTGATAACATCTCACCCACTCTCTCATTTGCTCTCTTTTTACATTGCTTCACCACTCTCTTAACCTCTCTCTTTTTCTCCATATACTCTTCCCTCCTTGCATCACTTCTGCTTTGTAAAAACTTCTCATATGCTAACTTTTTCTCCCTTACTACTCTCTTTACATCATCATTCCACCAATCGCTCCTCTTCCCTCCCGCACCCACTTTCCTGTAACCACAAACTTCTGCTGAACACACTAACACTACATTTTTAAACTTACCCCATACCTCTTCGACCCCATTGCCTATGCTCTCATTAGCCCATCTATCCTCCAATAGCTGTTTATATCTTACCCTAACTGCCTCCTCTTTTAGTTTATAAACCTTCACCTCTCTCTTCCCTGATGCTTCTATTCTCCTTGTATCCCATCTACCTTTTACTCTCAGTGTAGCTACAACTAGAAAGTGATCTGATATATCTGTGGCCCCTCTATAAACATGTACATCCTGAAGTCTACTCAACAGTCTTTTATCTACCAATACATAATCCAACAAACTACTGTCATTTCACCCTACATCATATCTTGTATACTTATTTATCCTCTTTTTCTTAAAATATGTTTTACCTATAACTAAACCCCTTTCTATACAAAGTTCAATCAAAGGGCTCCCATTATCATTTACACCTGGCACCCCAAGCTTACCTACCACACCCTCTCTAAAAGTTTCTCCTACTTTAGCATTCAGATCCCCTACCACAATTACTCTCTCACTTGGTTCAAAGGCTCCTATACATTCACTTAACATCTCCCAAAATCTCTCTCTCTCCTCTACATTCCTCTCTTCTCCAGGTGCATACACGCTTATTGTGACCCACTTTTCGCATCCAACCTTTACTTTAATCCACATAATTCTTGAATTTACACATTCATATTCTCTTTTCTCCTTCCATAACTGATCCTTGAACATTACTGCTATCCCTTCCTTTGCTCTAACTCTCTCAGATACTCCAGATTTAATCCCATTTATTTCCCCCCACCAGAACTCCCGTACCCCCTTCAGCTTTGTTTCGCTTAGGGCCAGGACATCCAACTTCTTTTCATTCATAACATCAGCAATCATCTGTTTCTTGTCATCCACACTACATCCACGCACATTCAAGCATCCCAGTTTATAAAGGTTTTCTTCTTCTCTTTTTTAGTAAATGACTACAGGAGAAGGGGTTACTAGCCCATTGCTCCCAGCATTTTAGTCGCCTCATACGACACGCATGGCTTACGGAGGAAAGATTCTTTTCCACTTCCCCATGGACAATAGAAGAAATAAAGAAGAACAAGAGCTATTTAGAAAAAGGAGAAAAACCTAGATGTATGTATATATATATGCATGTGCGTGTCTGTGATAGTGACCAAAGTGTAAGTAGGAGTAGCAAGATATCCCTGTTATCTAGCGTGTTTATGAGACAGAAAAAGAAACCAGCAATCCTACCATCATGCAAAACAGTTACAGGTTTCTGTTTCACAGTCATCTGGCAGGACAGTAGTACTTCCTTGGGTGGTTGCTGTCTACCAACCTACCAACCTACTACCTATGTATATATGTGTATTTTTTTTTTAACATGTCGGCCATCTCCTACCAAGGCAGGGTGACCCAGAAAAAGAAACACTTTACCATCATTCAACACATAATCAATGTTTTTACAAAGGCACTCGTATATGACAGTTTAGATGTCACTCCAAATAGCCAATATCCCAAACCCCTTCTTTTGAAAGTGCAGGCATTGTACTTCCCACCTCCGGGACTAAAGTCTAGCTAACCGATTTCCCTGAATCCCTTCACAAAGTATAACCCTGCTGACACCAACAGCTTGCCAGGTCCCAAAAACCATTCATCTCCATTCACTTCTATCAAACATGCTCACACATGCCTGCTGCATGTCCAAACCCCTTACACACAACCTATTTTACCCCCTCCATTCTTTCTTACAGCAATCCCTACCCCTCCTCCTCTCCAAGTCATCCTGTTTTGCTCCATCCTATCTAAATGATCTTACCACTTCATCAACCTCTCTTCAGCCCTCTGAATTATACTTTTAGTAACTCTACACCTTCTCCTAATTTCCACACTATGAATTCTCTGAGTAATATTTATATCACACATTGCCCTTAGACACGACATTTCAACTGCCTCCAGCCTTCTTCTCGTTGCAGCATTTACAACCCATGCTTCACAGCCATATAAGAGTGTTGTACCACTATACTCTTGTACATTCCCTTCTTTGCCTCCATGGATAATGTTTTTTTGTCTCCGCGGATACCTCAATGCACCACTCGCCTTTTTCCCTTCGTCACTTCTTTGGTTAACCCCATCCTTCATATATGCAATGAGATCACAGTAAACAGATGATATCACAATATGCAGAACAACCACTGTGAAAAAATAGTGAACTTCCAAGCACTTTTGTCGTTTCTCACGTATCGAGGAACTGTAAAAATAAAAGATCAGCCGAAAGCATACATGGGCGAGATTACACCTTGTGGTTAACATGCAACACCTGACCCTTTATGATGATGTGGGTAGGTGGCCAAGGAACTGTCAGACGCAGCTTATATTTTACCTAAACTTTAAGATTTTAACTTTGTTGAATAGTATATCTTAAATTCTTCCTAAATTTTATTAATTATAAATGAGTTTAATTTGTATAATCCTAAATTAATATTCATATTAATTTCAACACTATTTTTATGAAACTTTATTCTATTATATTTCTCTCAACCTTTGACTTGCTTGATACAAGTTTCTCGACCTTTGAAAGTCAATTGGATAGTTAAAATCTCGTGTGAATAAACAGAACATTAAACTCTTGTCCACTTCTAATGCTATATTTGTGTTGTTGTACTCTTAGTTCAAGACATTTCCCAGTTTGATTGTAATAAACTTTTTCACATTTTTTACAGGGAATCTTGTAGATACAGTCATCAGCATATTTTGGGAATTTTTAATCAAAAGTTTTTTTTACTGTATCAGAATTTTTAAATACATCTTTGACATTAAAATTCTTAAGCAAAGAAGGTATATCAAGAAAGTTTTCACAGTAAGGGAAACCAACATATTTTTAGATGAATAAGGTTATTTGTACTTTTTTGAATTGTAAAAAGTATTTCTAGCATTTTTAAAAGATTTGTTAATTAAGTGTTTTGGGTATTTTAGATCATTAGCTATTTCATAAATTTTCGAGATTTCTTTATCTTAGAACTCTGGAATGCAAATGCAGTGGACCCTCGACCAACGATGGCATCAATTAACGATAAATCCGACTAGCGATACATTTTATCGCAAAATTTTTGTCTCGACTAGCGCTAAAAAACCCGACCAACGCTATTCGTTCTGTTCGAGACGCGTCCACTTTGGCCTGAGTGCGCCTCACTTGTCCCATGGGTGCCAGTGTTTACAAGCCAGCCAGCCACCGCGGTCGCTTCCAAACATACAATTGAAACATTTCATATTATCACAGCCTTTGTAGTGATTGCACCTGCAAATTAAGTCACCATGGGCCCCAAGAAAGCTTCTAGTGCTGACCCTACAGCAAAAAGGGTGAGAATTACTATGGAGATGAAGAAAGAGATAATTGCTAAGTATGAAAGTGGAGTGCGTGTCTCAGAGCTGGTCAGGTTGTATAGTAAACCCCAATCAACCATCGCTGCTATTGTGGCCAAGAAAACGGCAATCAAGAAAGCTGTTCTTGCCAAAGGTGCAACTATGTTTTCAAAACTGAGACCGCAAGTGATAGAAGATGTTGAGAGACTCTTATTGGTGTGGATAAACGAAAAACAGATAGCAGGAGATAGCATCTCTCAAGCGATCATATGTGAAAAGGCTAGGAAGTTGCATGACGATTTAATTAAAAAATGCCAGCAACTAGTGGTGATGTGAGTGAATTTAAGGCCAGCAAAGGTTGGTTTGAGAGATTTAAGAAGCGTAGTGGCATTCATAATGTGATAAGGCATGGTGAGGCTGCCAGTTCGGACCACAGAGCAGCTGAAAAATATGTGCATGAATTCAAGGAGTACATAGACAGTGAAGGACTGAAACCTGAACAAGTGTTTAATTGTGACGAAACAGGCCTGTTTTGGACGAAAATGCCAAGCAGGACGTACATTACTCAGGAGGAAAAGGCACTCCCAGGACATAAGCTTACTCTGTTTATGTATGCCAATGCTAGTGGTGATTGCAAAGTGAAGCCTTTATTGGTGTATCACTCTGAAACTCCCAGAGTGTTCAGGAAAAACCACGTCCTCAAGGCTAATTTGTGTGTGCTGTGGAGGGCAAACAGTAAGGCATGGGTCACTAGGGACTTTTTCTATGACTGGTTACACCATGCATTTGCCCCCACTGTGAAAAATTACCTAATTGAAAATAAATTGGACCTTAAGTGCCTCCTGGTATTAGACAATGCTCCTGGTCATCCTTCAGACTTGGCAGAGCGACTTTCTAGGGACATGAGCTTTATTAAGGTGAAGTTTTTGCCTCCTAATACCACTCCTCTCCTGCAGCCCATGGACCAGCAGGTCATTTCCAACTTCAAGAAACTGTACACAAAAGCTATGTTTGAAAGATGCTTTGTAGTGACCTCAGAAACTCAACTGACTCTAAGAGAGTTTTGGAAAGATCACTTTACCATCCTCAATTGTGTAAACATTATAGGTAAGGCTTGGGAGGAAGTGACTAAGAGGACCTTGAACTCTGCTTGGAAAAAACTGTGGCCAGAATGTGTAGACAAAAGGGATTTTGAAGGGTTTGAGGCTAACCCTGAGAATCCTATGCCAGTTGAGGAATCCATTGTGGCACTGGGGAAGTCCTTGGGGTTGGAGGTTAGTGGGGAGGATGTGGAAGAGTTGGTGGAGAAGGACAATGAAGAACTAACCACTGATGAGCTGCTAGATCATCTTCATCAGCATGAGGCCACACCTGAGGAAACTGCTTCGGAGGAGGGGATAGAGAAATTGAAGAAGTTGCCTACTTCTAAGATTAAGGAAATCTGTGCAGTGTGGCTTAAAGTGCAAACCTTTATGGATGAAAATCACCCTGACACAGCTACTGCAGGCCATGTTGGCAACCTGTACACTGACAATGTTGTGAAACACTTTAGAAATATCATAAAGGAACGGGAGGTACAGGCCTCTATGGACAGATATGTTGTGTGACAGAAGTCCAGTGACTCTGAAGCTGGTCCTAGTGGCATTAAAAGAACAAGGGAAGTAACCCCGGAAAAAGACTTGCTACCTCAAGTCCTAATGGAAGGGGATTCCCCTTCTAAACACTAAGAAGATCAACACTCACCTCCTCCCATCCCATCAATCATCACCAGATCTTCAATTAAGGTAAGTGTCATGTAACTGTGCATGTCTCCTTCAGTTTGTGTGTATTAAAATTAATATTTCATGTGGTAAAATTTTTTTTTTCAATACTTTGGGGTGTCAGGAACGGATTAATTTGATTTCCATTATTTCTTATGGGGAAAATTAACTCGACTAACGATAATTTTGATAAACGTTGAGCTCTCAGGAACGGATTAATATCGCTGGTCGAGAGTCCACTGTACTCAGAGCTCTCAAAGACATTGATGAGAATACAGAAAGTTTAATTATCAAGATTTGAAGAATAATAGTGCACATAAGAACAGTTATTTGTTGATTTTCTCTAAATTTTAACCCTGAAACTGTCCCAACATAGATCTACGTTTTCTCTGCTAGCCTTCTGAATATTTTGATATTTTTTTTAAATAAAGAAGGCAATTTTCTGTGTAATAAGACCACAAAAAAAAAAATTAGGGTCAGTACTTACCCAAGATATAAGGCTGCAAAGTTGACACTAGAAGCTCACCTAGCGGCAACATGGAGTCCTGCCGCTTTCAGAAATTTTGCCAGTGTACCTAATGTTAGGTACTGAAATAGTAATCAAATAGTCACAAACACACTGACAGGTGAACATTTACACCTGCCTTGATCACATACTGTTGTCTAGAAATATATTCAAAGTATTTATAGGTCTCAGTAATGTTTTTAGACATGCTGGAGTAGTACAGTGGACCCCCGGTATTCGATATTAATCCGTTCCTGAGAGCTCATCGAATACCGAAAATATCGAAAAGCGAATCAATTTTCCCCATAAGAAATAATGGAAATCAAATTAATCCGTGCAAGACACCCAAAAGTATGAAAAAAAAAATTTAATGCAATAGAATAATTACAATAACAATAATGATAGAATAATTGACACTTACCTTTAATGAAGATCTGGTGATGATTGATGGGATGGGAGGAGGGGAGAGTGTCGAAGTTGTTACTGTTTAGAAGGGGAATCCCCTTCCATTAGGACTTGAGGTAGCCTGTCTTTCATAGGCTTATGTCCTGGGAGTGCTTTTTCCTCCTGAGTAATGTAGGTCCTGCTTGGCATTTTCTTCCAAAACAGGCCTGTTTTGTCGCAATTAAACATTTGTTCAGGTTTAAATTCTTCACTGTCTATGTAATCCTTGAATTCCTTCACGTATTTTTCAGCTGCTTTTTGGTCCGAACTGGCAGCCTCACCATGCCTAATCACACTGTGTGCCACTATGATTCTTAAATCTTTCAAACCAACCTTTGCTGGCCTTAAACTCACTCGCATCACCACTAGTTGCAGGCAATTTCTTTACCAAATCGTCATGCAACTTCCTAGCCTTTTCACAAATGATTGCTTGAGAGATGCTATCTCCTGCTATCTGTTTTTCAGTTATCCACACCAATAACAGTCTCTCAACATCTTCTAACACTTGCAGTCGCTGTTTTGTAATCACATTTGCACCTTTTGCAAGAACAGCTTCCTTGATTGCCGTTTTCCTGGTCACTATAGTAGAGATGGTTGATTGGGGTTTACTATACAACCTGGCCAGCTCCGACACACGCACTCCACTTTCATACTTTGCAGTTATCTCTTTCTTCATTTCAGTAGTCATTAGCACCTTTTTTCTCGAAGGGTTGGCACTAGAAGCTTTCTTGGGGCCCATGGTGACTTATTTTGCAGAAACAAGCACCAAAAACAGTGATGATATGGAATGTACCAAATGTATCCTTAAATGCGTGCACACTGCCTGGCTTGTAAACACTGGCACACACGGGGCAGTTCAGGCCACACGTGGAAGTTCAGGCCACACGTGGACACGTCTCGTACGAATCGCATCGAATACTGGGTTTTGGATCGGATACCGAGGTGAAATTTTTGCGTTAAAATGCATCGAATACCGGATTTATCGGATACCGATGCCATCGAATACCGGGGGTCCACTGTATATGAAACTCCTTGAAGCATTGTGTAAGACTAAGTGTCACTCTACACACTGTTGCACATAAACATGTTTATCTGTCTGTCTAGCTTTCTGTTTATCTCTACGTCTGCTTATCTTGCTTTCTGTCTGCCTGTGTCTCTGCCTGTCTGTCTGCTTGTCTCTTTGTCTCAGAGAGAGCCGCTCATGAACCAACATGTATTACACACGATGCAGAGTAGTCATGTCTGATTCCTGAACAAGTGAAAATGCGTATTACTTGCCAGTCATGCTTATTATGCCTTTTATCTACAATCACAGTATAGCACTCTGCCTGGATTTTTTGGGTTATCCTAGGTAATTTACACTATGTATGATAACTGTACTCGTGTACCTGTGAGATAGAGACAGAGATATGTACAGAGAGAGAGAGATACAGAGAGAGATACAGAGAGAGAGAGAGAGAGAGATACAGAGAGAGAGAGAGAGAGATACAGAGAGAGAGATAGAGAGAGAGAGATAGAGATAGAGAGAGATACAGAGAGAGAGATACAGAGAGAGAGATACAGAGAGAGAGATAGAGAGAGACACAGACAGACAGGGATACGGAGATGGGGACACGGAGCCACAGAGACAGAGATGTAGACAGAGACAGAGATGTAGACAGAGACAGAGATGTAGACATAGTGATAGACAGACTGAGGTACAGACAGACACAAATACACACAGATACAGACAAAAAAAAGTCAATCCAGCCAACCAGCCGGCCAGCCAGCCAGCCTGCCAAACACGTATTACACATGTCCCTGAATCATTTCTCTTTACTTAGGGCATAGGTTATAGGACATTCTGGCAGGGTGACACTACCAGTGGTATCAAAACTGATAGGATGTTGCACATGGGTTATTATTGAGATTTTTTATATTTCCTCGACCACTTGTAGCCATATCTATCTCAAAGCCACTAAACTCAGGATCAGCATCACTTTCCTTTTAAAAGGGAAGTGTTAATACAACATGGCATCATTGAATCCCTGGTGTTTGCAACTGTGTTTGCTCCTGCTAGCGCTCAGTTGAACTGGTGCTCCCACAAGGTACTAAGTGGTTCCAGATTTTTTTTAATACTGCGCACACCGAGTGTTAACCCTTTCAGGGTCCAGAGGCCAAATTTCAAAGGGTGCACCAGTGTCCAAGAATTTAAAAAAAAAAATTGTTATTTTTTCTTTTGAAATGGTAGAGAATCTTATTCTGAAGGTAATAAAACAAAAAGTACGAAAATTGATGGAAAATTGATGAAATTATGCTCTCGCGAATTTTGATGTATCAGCGACATTTACAAATGGGCGATTTTGCTGGCTTTGACTCCCATTTTAGGCCAATTACATTATTCCAGCTATTTCACTGGTATTACTTCTATTCTATCGATTGAGCACAAGAAATCACCAAGTGAACTGTTTCAATTACAAAATAAAGTGATCAGAAATTGGTAATTTGGCCAATTTAACACAAAGTTCAAAATATTCCAATTTCAAAATAGGGTCCAGAATAAACAATGTAGGTATTCCTGGCACTAAACTAACATTTCCTCTGTTCATTAGTTATGTTTTGAGGCTTTACAAATGAATTACATTTTTATTTTTTATTCACATAATGAATTTTTATTCACACCAAGAAATAGAAGATTTACTGTTATGCAATATTGTAATAATTGTATAAATATCCCCACATTTGTGAATGTATATTAGACCCACCAGCTGGCATGTATTAGATGTGTGAGGTCGTTTGTTTACTCTTGAACATCGGTAAAAATTTAACATTTCTGCTACTTTGAGCTCAGTTTCAAGCCATTTCCAGTGCTAAAATCAATCAAAATCATCTCTGTTTCTGTAATATGTCTTCCATTCTATCAAATGAGACCAAGAAATCGCAAATACAACTGTAAAAAAACGTGCAAAAACACTGCAAAAACGCTGTTTTAATCGAAAATCACCGTCTGTTTTTTTCTCTCATTACACACAGTGTGCTGCAGGATTTGTTTTTTTGTGGTGCACACATACCACATAGATGTATTTTCTCATATCTAGGCCCAAATTTACCACTGGTTTATCAAGAGTGAGATGAGCTCATGGCGTAGATCTACGGTTTGGACCCTGAAGGTAAAGCCGTAGATCTACGGGACGGACTCTGAAAGGGTTAAGACCCGTTCTATACTGACCAGGCATCTCCGGCCAATCGTGCCAAATTTGGAGTCTGGAAAAATAAAACAATGATGTATATTTGGAGTGCTAGCAGTGAAAACATAGATGTATGTTTGGACAGTTTAAGGGTTAAATCATGGTTCCCCTCAACCCACTGAGGGTCGGCATCCCTGATCTGAAATCCTCTCTCAGGGTTGGAGAATTTTCAACAATATTTTTGCATATGAAATGATGGAGAATCTTTTTCTGAAGGTAATGAATCTGAAAGTATGAAATTTGATGGAAAACTCATGGAATTACTCTCACAAAGTTAGCAGTCTCGGCGATATTTACGCATTGGTGATTTCACCCACTTAGAGTCCTATTTTCGGCCAATTCCATTGTTCCATTTCTTTCAACACACCGGCCGTATCCCACCAAGGCAGGGTGGCCCAAAAGGAAAAACGAAAGTTTCTCCTTTTACATTTGGTAATATATACAGGAGAATGGGTTACTAGCCCCTTGCTCCTGGCATTTTAGTCGCCTCTTACAACACACATGGCTTACGGAGGAAGAAGTCTGTTCCACTTCCCCATGGAGGTAAGAGGAAATAAACAAGGACAAGAACCAGAAAGAAAACCCAAAGGGGTGTGTATATATAAGCTTGTACATGTATGTGTAGTGTGACCTAAATATTTTCCCCCCCATTATGCACTGATTGCTGTAGGATTTTTTTTATATGGTGCACACTTACTGCATAGACTCTCTCATATCTAGGCTCAAATATACCTCTCACAGCTTATCTGTGTGAGTTGAGCTCATGGCGTAGAACTATGAGACTGACTCGGGCTTCAAAAGCGTAGTACCGTAGGACTGACTCTTAAAGAGTTAATAATTAAAACATCTAGAAAAGGCAATGAGTTATTTTATTCAAACTCAGCAGTAAAATTTATGAAATGAGCTAAACTGCTTAATTTAACAAGGAAATGGTTTATATCTATATTCTTAGGCATTAGACATAAAACATCAGCATATCTGTACTACTTAGCTGTATTGAGAAGGATTTTAACCCTTTGAGGATTCAGACCCCTAATCTGATGAAAATGCCTCACAGGGTCCAAGAATTTAAAAAAAATTTAATATTTTTTCATGAAATGGTACAGAGATTTTTTCTGAAGGTAATGAAACAAAAAGTATGAAATTTTATAAAAAATTTATGAACTTACACTCGCGAATTTTGCTGTGTCAGTGATATTTATGCATCAACGATTTTTGCCCTCTTTGAATCCTATTTTCAGTCAACTGCATTGTTCCATTAGACCAAATTCTTAGTTATTTCACTAATATGTGTTCCATTTTATATGTTGAGCACAAGAAATCACCCAATCAAATATTTCAACAGCCCAGTAAAGTGATCAGAAATTGGTAATTTGGCCAATTTCACACAAGGTTCAAAATATTCTAATTTCAAAATACAGTCCAGAATAAACATTGCAGGCATTCCTGGCACTAAAACAACATATCCTCTGTTTATTAGTTATGTTTCCAGGCTTTACAGATGAATTCCATTTTGATTTTTTATTCATACCAAAAACAATAGTAGATTTATTGTTATGCAACATTGTAATAATTGTACAAATAATATCAGTGCATTTATGAATGCACATTAGACCCACCAGCTGATGGGTATTGGACATGTGATATGATTTGTTTACTCTTGAACATCGGCAAAAATTTAACATTTCTGCTACTGTGAGCTAAATTTCAAGCTGATTTCAGTACTAAAGCCAATCAAAATCATCTCCGTTTCTGTAATATATCTTCCATTCTATCAAATGAGTCCAAGAAACTGCGAATACAACTGTAAAAAACATAGGAAAATATACCACAAAGTTGCTGTTTTATTCCAAAAAGTCAGTTTTTTTTTTTCTCATGCACTGTGTGCTGCAGCATTTGTTTTATATGATGCATACTTGCCACATAGATGTATTCTCTCATAATCACGCACAAACTTACCACTCTCAGCTTACCTGAGTGAGCTGAGATCATGATGTAGTACTGTGGCTTGGACCCTGGCTTCAAAGCTGTTTTCCTGGAGAGAGAGTTCCGGGGGTCAATGCCCCCCTGGCCCGGTCTGCGACCAGGCCTCCTGGTGAATCAGAGCCTGATCAACCAGGCTGTTACTGTTGGCTGCACGCAATCCAACATACGAGCCACAGCCCGGCTGGTCAGGTACTGACTTTAGGTGCTTGTCCAGTGCCTGCTTGAAGACAGCCAGGGGTCTGTTGGTAATCTCCCTTATGTATGCTGGGAGGCAGTTGAACAGTCTCAGGCCCCTGACACTTTCTGTATGTGTTGTCTCTTAACGTGCTAGTGACACCCCTGCTTTTCATAGGAGGGATGTTGCATCGTCTGCCGAGTCTTTTGCTTTCATTGTGAGTGATTTTCGTGTGCAAGTTCGGTACTAGTCCCTCTAGGATTTTCCAGGTGTATATAATCATGTATGTCTCCCGCCTGCATTCCAGGGAGTACAGGTTCAGGAACTTCAAGCGCTTCCAGTAATTGAGGTGTTTTATCTCCGTTAGGCGTGCCGTAAAGGTTCTCTGTACATTTTCTAGGTCAGCAATTTCACCTGCCTTGAAAGGTGCTGTTAGTGTGCAGCAATATTCCAGCCTAGATAGAACAAGTGACCTGAAGAATGTCATCATGGGCTTGGCATCCCTAGTTTTGAAGGTTCTCATTATCCATCCTGTAATTTTTCTAGCAGATGCGATTGATACAATGTTATGGTCCTTGAAGGCGAGATCCTCCAATATGATTACTCCCAGGTCTTTGATGTTGGTTTTTCGCTCTATTTTGTGGAAGGAATTTGTTTTGTACTCTGATGAAGAACTATGGGACGAACCCTCAGAGGGTTAAGCAATCTTGTTTCAAAATATTCCATGTACAAATTACATAGGACAGGTGAGATAGGATTTCCCATTGCCATACCAAGCTTCTGAGTGTAAAACTCATCGTTAAGTTTAGTATGGCAGTGGGAAATCCTCTCACCTGTCCTTAGTAATTTGTACATGGAATATTTTGAAACAAGATTGCTTAACAAAATCCTTCCCAGTAGAGCTAAGTGGTATAGATATGTTGATGTTTTATGTCTAATGCCTAGCTCATTCCATAAATTTTACTGTTGAGTTTGAACAAAATAACTCATTGCCATCATTTAAAATTTAAAGATTACAGAAAGCCAAATAACTTGTATGCACTGTTATTCTTCACATGATGATAGTTAAACTTTCTGTATTCTCATCAATATTTTTGAGAGCTTTGCGTATTTACAACCCAGAGTTTATAAATGAAGAAATTTTGAAAATTTATGAAATAGCTAATGATCTAAAATACCCAAAACACTTAATTGATACTTTAAAAATGCTAGAAATATTTTTTACATTTCATAAAAGGACAGACAACCTTATCAAAAAATATGTTGGTTCTCCCTTACCATGAAAACTTTCTTGATATACCTTCTTTGCTTAAGAATTTTAATATGAAAGTTGTATTTAGAAATCTTGATACAGTAAAAAAAAATTTTTTTGATTAAACATTCTCCAAAATATTCTGAAAGCTGTATCTACAAGACTCCCAGTAAAAAAATGTGATAGTTTATTACGGTCAAACTTGGAAAAAATCTTGAACTAAGAATACAACACAAATATAGCATTAGAAGTGGACAAATCTAATGCTCTGTTTATTCATGTAAGAGATTTTTAAACATCGAATTGACTTTCAAAGGGCTGAGAAAGTTGTATCAAGCAGATCTATGGCTGACAGAAATATAGAACCAAGTTTCATAAAAAATAGTTTTGAAATTAATATGAATATGTTTTGGGTCACCCTGCCTTGGTGGGAGATGGCCGACTTGTTAAAAAAAAAATTGGTTTAGGATTATACAAATCACTCATTTATAATTATAATTAACAATTATAATAAGATGTGTAGATCAAGTGTTTACATTGAAGCATATGTGTGAACAGTATTTAGATAAAGGTAGGGAAATTTTTATTGCATTTATGGATTTAGAAAAGGCATATGATAGTGGATAGAGGAGCAGTGTGGCAGATGTTGCAAGTATATGGAATAGGTGGTAAGTTATTAAATGCTGTAAAGAGCTTTTATGAGGATAGTGAGGCTCAGGTTAGGGTGTGTAGAAGAGAGGGAGACTACTTCCCGGTAAAAGTAGGTCTTAGACAGGGATGTGTAATGTCACCATGGTTGTTTAATATATTTATAGATGGGGTTGTAAAGGAAGTAAATGCTAGGGTGTTCGGGAGAGGGGTGGGATTAAATTTTGGGGAATCAAATTCAAAATGGGAATTGACACAGTTACTTTTTGCTGATGATACTGTGCTTATGGGAGATTCTAAAGAAAAATTGCAAAGGTTAGTGGATGAGCTTGGGAATGTGTGTAAAGGTAGAAAGTTGAAAGTAAACATAGAAAAGAGTAAGGTGATGAGGGTATCAAATGATTTAGATAAAGAAAAATTGGATATCAAATTGGGGAGGAGGAGTATGGAAGAAGTGAATGTTTTCAGATACTTGGGAGTTGACGTGTCGGCGGATGGATTTATGAAGGATGAGGTTAATCATAGAATTGATGAGGAAAAAAGATGAGTGTTGTGTTGAGGTATATGTGGAGTAAAAAAACGTTATCTATGGAGGCAAAGAAGGGAATGTATGAAAGTATAGTAGTACCAACACTCTTATATGGGTGTGAAGCTTGGGTGGTAAATGCAGCAGCGAGGAGACGGTTGGAGGCAGTGGAGATGTCCTGTCTAAGGGCAATGTGTGGTGTAAATATTATGCAGAAAATTCGGAGTGTGGAAATTAGGAAAAGGTGTGGAGTTAATAAAAGTATTAGTCAGAGGGCAGAAGAGGGGTTGTTGAGGTGGTTTGGTCATTTAGAGAGAATGGATCAAAGTAGAATGACATGGAAAGCATATAAATCTATAGGGGAAGGAAGGCGGGGTAGGGGTCGTCCTCGAAGGGTTGGAGAGAGGGGGTAAAGGAGGTTTTGTGGGCGAGGGGCTTGGACTTCCAGCAAGTGTGCGTGAGCGTGTTAGATAGGAGTGAATGGAGACGAATGATACTTGGGACCTGACGATCTGTTGGAGTGTGAGCAGGGTAATATTTAGTAAAGGGATTCAGGGAAACCGGTTATTTTCATATAGTCAGACTTGAGTCCTGGAAATGGGAAGTACAATGCCTGCACTTTAAAGGAGGGGTTTGAGATACTGGCAGTTTGGAGGGGTATGTTGTGTATCTTTATATGTATATGTTTCTAAACTGTTGTATTCTGAGCACCTCTGCAAAAACAGTGATAATGTGTGAGTGTGGTGAAAGTGTTGAATGATGATGAAAGTATTTTCTTTTTGGGGATTTTCTTTCTTTTTTGGGTCACCCTGCCTCGGTGGGAGACGGCCGACTTGTTAAAAAAAAAAAAGATATATTCACAAAGTTAAAATCTTAGTTTGGGTAGAATATAAGATGTGTCTAACATGTCCTTGACCACCTTCCCACATCATTGTAAAGCGTCAGGTGTAATCTCGCCCTTATATCTTACATGTCTTCTGCTGATCTTTTATTTTTACAGTTCCTTGATAATGTGAAAAATCACATTGGTTGTTCTGCATGTATGTATATGTACATTTACAGTGGTACCTTGAGTTAAGAGTTTAATTTGTTCTGTGACCGAGCTCGCAACTCAATTTTCTTGTATATATCAGATCAATTTTCCTCGTTGAAATTAATTGAAATGCCATTAATCTTTTCCAGCGGAATTCCTGGCTCTTGAGAGGCAGGAGAAAATACTTAAATATAACTCTAATATCAACTCTGTGGCTTATTTTCTATCACAGTTGATCTAATATGACATAATAAACAATATAAATAACATAGAAACATTATATATTCTTTAGAATGAATAAAATGTCATGTGATGAGTGGTGGAGGCCACTCCCGGGGTAAAAATAATTATCGCTCTGACCATATCTTCCCATTCTTGTCCTTCTGAGGTCTTATTATAAGAGAAAATGGAGTGCTTGTGAGGCTAACTGCACTAGATCACTAGTTTCATAAAGAAAACACTGAAACAAAAGTGATTTTCTCACGTTTTTCTATGATTTCATACTTTAATTCAATAGACATCATCATCCTTTTCTTCTCAGCACTGTCCTTTGCACTTACTTTCTTAGGACCCATGGTTACAAAAAGAAATTTGGCAAAACTGCACAAAAAGCACAAAATGATGGGATGCTGGGTGGATGTGGCGTTCACTGCGCCAACTACTGGTGGCGTATCTGAAGCTCATGATTTTGTCTCGCAACTCAAAGCAAAATATTGACCGAGCGACGGCTCGTAACTCGTAAGTCAAGGTACCACTGCATACACATGTCCAAGGCCTAGGTAGTAGGTTGGTAGACAGCAACCACCCAGGGAAGGTACTACCATCCTACCAAGTGAGTGTGAAATGGAAACCTGTAATTGTTTTACATGATGGTGGGATTATATCTTGCTACTTCTGTGTACACTTAGGTCACACTACCATGCATGTACACATATATTTACACATCCATCTGGGTTTTCTTCTATTTTCATAATAGTTCTTGTTCTTTGTTTCCTTTTATCTCTATGGGAAAGTGAAAAAGAATTCTTCCTCTGTTAAGCCATGTGTCATAAGAGGTAACTATAATGCTGGGAGCAAGGGGCTAATAACCCCTTCTGTATAAATTACTAAATGTAAAAAGAAAGACTTGTTTTTCTTTTTATGTCACCCTGCTTTATTGGGATACAGCCAGTTTGTTAAAAAATAATATACAATTTATATTTATATTTTCTTTCAACAGTGATTTGGATGTATCAAGTGAAGAAGATGGTGAGGAAGATTCTGAGGCAACTTTTGGAGTGAAGAATAGCATGTGTAGTGAAAAAGATGAAGATAAACAAAGTGAAGAGAAGTTCTGTAAAGAAACTACATGAAGATGATTTGTGTACAAGAGAAAAATAGTAAGGGTATTCCTTACAGTAATTGTAGCAGTATTCAGACACTAAGACACATTACTCAGACCGGTTAGGACCAAGAGCTTTCTCTTAACACTGAACTACCATTTATAACAAAGAATATATATAAAATATAATGTATATAAAATGAGAAAAGGACCTGCCATTAAATTAAATGTTGAATTGTTATACTGAATTGGCATTGGCCAAAGCAAGCTAGAATTGTATTTAAATTTTTTTTTACCATTAAGTGCTCTGTATATCCTCCAACCATTTTGATACAGGTGTGGTAGGTGGGCCCATAACCCAGAGATCCACAAATGTGTGAAGCCTGGGTTGTGAATGTTGCAAGGAGACTGGAGGCACTGCATATGTCATGTCTGAGGGTACTGTGTGGTATAAATATTATGCTAAGAATTCATAGCTTGGAGATTAGGTGGTGATGTGGAATTACTAAAAGTATTATCTAGAGGGATGGAAAATGTGTTATAAATTTTCTGCAGTTTTATACGAGACAGAGAATAAGGCAAGAGTTGGGCAGATTGCATTATCTTGGACTGCAGGAAAACAGTACCATACCACAAGAGAGATTAGTCAGAAGGTTAAGAGGAGCAAGCAGGGGTAAAAGGCAGTGCACTCCCATGGGTCAAGGGTCACATTCTGATGAGACATCAGAATGTGAAACAAGCGAGTGAGGTGTCCCAAGAATCAGTACTAGGACCACTATGGTTCGTAATGTATGTGAATGACCAATGAGAGGGGCGAGTCATGCGTCACTATTAAATGGATAATGTAAACCAATTGGGAAGAATAAGAACAAGAGAGAACAATGATAAAGTTCAGAGGCCTTTAAAGACCAGACGTAGTCAGACAAGTGGCTCCTTAGTTAAGCTCGCCTCCAATTTATACGAATTTTAGGTGAGGGCACTGACCAGTGCAGCACAGACAGAAAGAAGCTGCAAATACCAATGCGAGAAAAGGACCTGCAGGTAAGTATAACACCAGGTATATGGCCAGAAATACATGTATAGTTTGTAATGTCAACAGCACATATAAACTTAACTAGCCTTAGAATAGCATTCAGGAACTTCAGTAAAGTATTCTTCAAAACCTTATATTCTGTACTACGTAGGCTAATCATTGAGTAAGCAGTCCCAGCATGGATGTCACCCCTGATGTAGCATGTGAGGAAGTTTGATAAGTCTCAAGGTTTGCAACCAGGCTAGCACTGAACAAAGAAATGCACTATGAGGTGAGGTTGAAGGAACTGAACCCGACTACCCTAGCTAGACGTGATTATGACAAAATCTTAACTCTTTCAGTGGACGTCACATTGAAGTATGTCATTGATGCCAGGGGTCTCGAATTAGATCTACACCTAAATTCTAGCAGCTTCAAATTTGGTGAGAGAGGCCTGCATATGAGAATGGGTTAGTGTGAGCACTATACCAAAATTTGGAGTCCTTGCAGTGCATTGTCGGAACTCCGTATTTAGTACACCTTGTTCACCATACCATGCTGATGAAAAAGCCTCGCTCCCAGGGAAAAATGAATGTTTTGTTCCCCATTGACTGCTCCAACAATGATAATTATGGAACTGATCAATTCTTTGGTCTTGAACACACAATGACAGTGACGCTAAGGGCACCACAATTGTAGATGAGAGGTGATTATTGAATATCCTCTCGTTTGAAGTGGGGTGATTACTTCCTGCTACAAAAAAGATGAAATAGACTGTTATGTCTGCACACACAATAAGGTGCCAAGCAAGGTGCAGGCATGTTTTACGAATAGATATGTAAAGCACTGCTATGTATGGAGAAGTGTTTCAGACTATAACAGCTCTAGGAACATGGCCAATGCTCATATATATGTACATAAGTGTTAGAACAGTAGTAATGTTAAACATGTACCTGTGTGTTTTTAATTGTGAAAGCATGTTTTATAAACAAGGTACTGATGACTATTTGTGCAGGCATTGTGCTGCATACAACAGGAGATATATGTTCCCTGTGCATATAGGTCACAAGGCCCACAAAGTTACTGAAAAATACAATTAGAAAATCCCAGAAAAAAAAAAAAATAATGAAACGTGAAACGTGGCAAGCACTGATGTTGCCATCAGCAAAGTGGTTAAAGGGAATTGATAATTATTATTATAATCAAAAAGAAGTGCTAAAGGAAATTGATAAGGCAGATTGAATAAGAGGATCAGAGGGATGAAAGTTGAAAGTAGTCCCTAAAGGGGGGTTCCTTGATGCTGGTGAGGGGCTCTATATAGCCCTTGTGGCTTAGCACTTCTTTTTGATTATAATAATAATGGTGAGGGGCTCTTGATCTAGGGAATTGGATCTGTGCTCCAGTTCCCTGAATTGAGCCTGAATATCTTCCATCCCCCCACATGCGCTGTATAACCGTATGGGTTAAGCACTTCCCTGTAATTAAAATAATAATGTTGAAAGACAGATGAGCCACAGTGATATAAGGACATATTTGTCTCAAGGTGATTGAAAAGTTCAATGACTTGGACGAGGCAGTGGTGAGGGCAGACTCTCTACACAGCTTCAGGACAAAAATCAGTGATGCCAATCAAAGTAGTCTAGGAGGCATGACCAAGGAGCCAAGTCTTGACCCCTCCCACCCCCCCCCCCTTTTTTTTTAAGGATATAAGACATTACAAATAAAAAAGGAATACTTTATTGCTGTTCTTAGCTTAGACAAAAAAAAAAAATGCATTTTAGGCCACATAAAAAAAAGCTGCAGTTGTACCTTCAGCAAGTCTTAATGTTTAACAGCAACAATACGGTTATGTTATGCCATTGGACCCTTGATGCTAAACAGCGACAATTTACAAAATGTACATTAGTTATATGAGGATGAAGAAAAATGAATCTACCTTGTCCAGAATCAAAGTAGACACCAAGAAACTTTGGTGGGAGTGTATTCAAAGTACAAAAAACTATGAACTCACTCCTGATCCTCTTCATATAACAAGGTTCTATCTTCCCTATCCTCATTATTTGTAGTCTGAGATCCTAATAAAAGTGCACAGAATGCACCTAGCAGATGACAGAATGTAGCTTTTATTGAATAATCTGCAAATGTTGCTGAGTATATGTATGAGAAACAAATTATCATCACTGATTAATGTCAAATGACTTGTATAACTATTTCCAAAAATATAACAAATAGTTCAATAACAATTTAATATTTTTACCATACTAATTTTTCAGCATTTATCAGTACAATATATTTCTAGGATGGTTTCTTATATGGCAGTGGGATATTTGAGTAAAATATGGCTGACTATACAGGTATGAGTAGTGACAAAATGAAAAAAATTCAATCCATGATTTATCATTAAAATAATAATCCATGCTGTAATTTTTTTTAGCCCTTTAAAAAATATTACATAAGCTGGGGTATTAGCAAGGAAAAGGGAATAATTTAACAACAGAGTTATTATAAGGTATGAAGTATCAAGATGTAATTAATAGCCCTCCACCCAAGGAATAAGACTTGTCCTCCCCTTGGATCAAACCGTATCACCCCCATTTGCCTGGTGCTGTATGACCCCATAGTGTTCAGCCCATTTTATTCTTAACATGTGCTGATAACAGGAATAAAGTGCATGCATATTTTGGCAGCTACAAACAAGGATAGAGAGAATACAAACTGAAGATAGGATACAGAATGGTATAATAAATGGTTAGTTTAATCCCAGCCAAAGAAAAACTAAGAGACCAAAGGCAGAATACCACTCAGAGGAGTGTTGGAGCTTCTCTTCCTTGGATCAAACATGACTTGCAAAAGAGGTGCCTCAACAATGATGAAAAGATTTTGATTAAAATAATTTGTGCCACCCTCTTTCCTTGAATCAAATCTGATTGCCTCCCATTCCGCAAGTGTGGCATGCAAGATAAGACAGGGCATAGTCTCTTTACCTGATGTTGAATGACCCCATTGTGTTAATAAAAAATATATAAACAATGGGTCATACAGTGCTGCTCTGTTTAAATGGTTTTCATCAGTGATTTAATAATGAGGGCAAAGTTGGACATTAGAATGGAAAAATGAGCCACACGTATATCACAAGACAACAAAGGTGAGAGGTGGATGCCCAAAATGAACACTGGAAGCTGGTTACATACAGGGGTTAAAGAATACAAATGATACATTATACATTAATAGGTTGAAAGTTGAAGAGGTGGGATCAAGAGTTGGAGCTTCCCTTCCCTCTTCCACAAACTCTCATCATACACTTATATACACTCACTCTTTGTGCACATTATCTGGACTTCTGTATTTGAATTTTATATATATATATATATATATATATATATATATATATATATATATATATATATATATATATATATATATATATATATATTTGTACTAAAATGAAGCTATGGTTGGACTACTGTAAGGTAAATTTAATGCCCTGAAAGATTTAAACAATCCTTTTTTTTTTACAACAATAAGTGGGGTGGGGTGAAGAAACTAACATACAATGAACCTTTATGGCTTTTCCATCTCAGTTGATGGGAAGACATGTGCTCAGCATAACCTATAAAACACAATTACATTCATGAAGAGCACTAAACCTGCGGGGAATGGGAGGCACTCAGGTTTGATCCAAGGAAGGGAAAAGGGCAGGTCCAATTCACTGGATCAGGAGCCCCTCATTGGCATCAAGAACCTCCATTGAGGAAACATGGTAGAGCACTACTAATATTAGATGATTAACTGCTTGATCAATTGTTCAGCATTGCCAAAACCCTCAAAAATTAACTGTTTAGTAGTAGTTTTTAGCTTAGTTACCCTGTTTTATATTCTAAAATTAATGATGTAAATATTAAATTTCATCAAAGAAGTATTAAATCTTATGTATATAAAATTTAGCAAATAAAGGTGGGAATGCTCACAAAACTGCAAAATGCATGATAAAATGTTTATAAAAATTCAATTCAGATATGCAAAAAAGGTATGAAAAAGTGATAAGGTTATTTATGAGCTGTCAGATGAAAATTTTGAAATACAAAAATATTCAGTACCTTTTGCAGACTATTCACTGGTAATGGAAGAATTTTACATGACTATTATAAATGCAAAATTAATAACAGGTTATAAGGATCATTACATAAAAATAAAATTTTTGGCATTGCCTTGTATTGTGCAGGGCTCGTGTAGAGTAGGTAGGAACCTTACCCATGCACAGTGACGAGTAAAAATTTATGCAAAATATATAAGAGCACTACTCCTTATAAATGGGTACACACAAAAAAAAAAAAAATGAGGTAGGACCTAATAATAATAATTCTCTCCAAAAATATGAAAGTGGAAATAGAAAACTTAAAACAAAATTCAACCATTAATGAATGAACAGGGAGGTCCAAGCCAGCCTCAGATGAGAAAACTCATACAACAAGAAATGTTGTACCCAAAACCTTCCAATGAAGCACCCATGAAAGTAAAAGATATCAGCTTAGGCACAAGCATTTAACATAATCATGTATTCAAAACATTTGATATAATCATTGTGTATTCAAAGTGTATGAGTTCCATATTCACATCAGTTTTACTTAAGAATCACCCAAAAGGATGCTTGCATTAAATAAAACCTTCACCTTTATTAGTAGTCGTTAATTCTGAACTAAATTTTCATGGCGATTTTATGTAGATATAAATTTTCATACAAATGCTTTGACTTCAATCTTGTGCCCACAACAGGAAGTACAAAGATAAATTAAACAGTAAGCTAAAGAACACAAAGCATGAACAATGACTGAGGATAACTCAGACAACCCTGTTTATAGTCACCAACTCAAACTCTGTCTATTAAATCCCCCCTGAACCTAATGCTAATTAATGGGGCATTGCTTTTTTTTTTTTATTACTGTTTACTGGAAATTTTTTGGTAGGGCCAAATTGGTACACCATTTGGATATCATCAACAGTTGATTTAAACCTCTGGTGTAAAGTTTGTCAATAAGTATATGAAAAGATCACTGGGCTCAACTATTCATTAACCCGTAAACGGTCCAAACGTATATATACGTTTTTTCAACATTTGAAAGTATATAAAAAAAGTATATCATTTTTTTTTTTTTTACATTTGAAAATGTATAAAAAAACTTTGATCTACTTTTTTTTTTGTTACATTTGAAAATATGTAAAAAAACGTAGATCTACTTTTGTAGCACTACACGTGAACGTAGATCTGCTTGGACCGTTTACGGGTTAAGCAGCTGGTACCACCCAGATCAGACTTCAAGAGTAATCTAATTCTTGGTAAGGAACCAAGACATAAAGAAATATCATTATGTCCAATAATCATAATAAACCTGGACATTTCCTTCGTATCCAAGCTTTAGGTAATTTTACTAAAAGGTCTCAGTTTTAGCAAATGCCTTGCAAAGTACTAGAGCCAAAAATCTAAACAGCATAAAAATAAACACCTAAGTTGAAAGCAGTTTGAGGCTGAAGAATATTTGCTTTCATACTTGCGGAGATTTTTAACTGAAGAGATTATGAAAAAACACGATTCATAAGGAAAATATATAAAGATATTTGAACTTGGTGATCAAAATCTTAACCAACTATAAAATAAAATTGAGACCTTCTAGTATACAACCATCTTCAAGCTGGTTTCCACTGGAAGATCACCAGTTATCAAAATACAAATTGCACATTGGGTTGGTAATCATTTGGTACCTAACTTTCATATATCTGGTTATTACATCAAAATCTGTTGTAGAAATAGAGATGAACATGAACAAAAGGACGGTTTTAAATAATGAGTCAATCATGCAAAATTTTCTGTTAAAGCTGCTACAATATTTACTTAGTATTAAAAAAAATTGACTGACCTCAGTATATCCAAAAGGAAATTGTACATCAGCCTATCAGCCACTGACTTTTACTATCCATTTACTATTCTTTACACTTTTCCCCACTTCCCTTCCCATATTCAAAGTGGGGTGTATGATTTCTTATTTCAGTAGTCTTTAATGGTTATGAGAGAGAAAAAAAATAAACTTATTCTAGAGGTCTTATCTCTCTCTTGAAGCAAGGTCATAGGTCAGATGAAGAACATTTACTAGTTAAAGTATCAACTACTTTTGATGCACTTTCCTCAGTGTGCTTTGCACTGTCTGTTTCATAACCTGTTAATGTGTGGTCACAATCTAAAGATGTATCTAAGCTGGCATTAAGGCTAGTCCAGTCTTCAACGTGTTCTTGTGTTTGGCCGTTATCGGCTGCCGAAAGGAGACTATCAACATCCTCAGGTGAAAGGTGTGGCGTTTCTGCAGAATGGAAGTCATCATCTAATCTAGGATGGTGACTGGAAGAAGCATCAGTTTGGTTACTGTGAAAAGATTCTTGACTTTCCTCTCTTGGTTCTATTTCATCAGTTTCTGATTCAGAACTAAGAGATTTAGTCTCCTCAAATTCATCATCTGGATCATAGTACACCTCAGCTCCAGCAAAAATGTACTTATGACCACCAGTGTACAGGAACATATTATCTGAAATATAAATGATACTAATTAATGACTAGTTAATTAAATGTTACATACAACAGATGAAATATAATCAATATAAAATTTCTACATGAAATAATTCTCAACTATCTCACAATTAAGAGAAAAGTTTTAAAATATATTTCAGTTGTCTAAAAATTTTATCTTCAAGTTATGATCTACAGAAGCTGTAAACTGTTCCAGTCATAGTACTGTGATTAATTCAACTGTTTCTTTTGAGGTATCTTTCATGCTCTAAAGAAATTTTTAAAATTGCTGAAATGCATTTTACTCATGTCAAAATGAATCTTAAGCCCACCTCTATTATATGCAGCTGTACTTTCAATAATACTGTTTTTCTTATTAAAACTGTCTCATTCATCTTCAGTTATTATTTTTCATTCTTCCTATTTGGAGTGGTTGGTGCAATTATTTAATAAATGTATGAAAGAGGGTAAGGTACCTAGGGATTGGCAGAGAGCACGCATAGTTCCTTTGTATAAAGGCAAAGGGGACAAAAGAGAGTGCAAAAATTATAGGGGGATAAGTCTGTTGAGTTATAGGTAGTGGGTTGGTAGACAGCAACCGCCCAGGGAGGTACTACCGTCCTGCCAAGTGAGTGTAAAACGGAAGCCTGTAATTGTTTTACACGATGGTAGGATTGCTGGTGTTTTTTCTGTCTCATAAACATGCAAGGTTTCAGGTACGTCTTGCTACTTCTGCTTACACTTAGGTCACACTACACATACATGTACAAGCATATGTATACACACCCCTCTGGGTTTTCTTCTATTTTCTTACTAGCTCTTGTTCTTGTTTATTTCCTCTTATCTCCATGGGGAAGTGGAACAGAATTCTTCCTCCGTAAGCTATGCGTGTTGTAAGAGGCGACTAAAATGCCAGGAGCAAGGGGCTAGTAACCCCTTCTCCTGTATATATTACTAAATGTGAAAGGAGAAACTTTTGTTTTTCCTTTTGGGCCACCCCGCCTTGGTGGGATACGGCTGGTGTGTTGAAAGAAAGAAAGAAGTCTGTTGAGTATACCTGGTAAAGTGTATGGTAGAGTTATTATTGAAAGAATTAAGAGTAAGATGGAGAATAGGATAGCAGATGAACAAGGAGGCTTTAGGAAAGGTAGGGGATGTGTGGACCAGGTGTTTACAGTGAAACATAAGTGAACAGTATTTAGATAAGGCTAAAGAGGTCTTTGTGGCATTTATGGATTTGGAAAAGGCATATGACAGGGTGGATAGGGAGGCAATGTGGCAGATGTTGCAGGTGTATGGTGTAGGAGGTAGGTTACTGAAAGCAGTGAAGAGTTTTTACGAGGATAGTGAGGCTCAAGTTAGAGTATGTAGGAAAGAGGGAAATTATTTCCCAGTAAAAGTAGGCCTTAGACAAGGATGTGTGATGTCACCGTGGTTGTTTAATATATTTATAGATGGGGTTGTAAGAGAAGTAAATGTGAGGGTCTTGGCAAGAGGCGTGGAGTTAAAAGATAAAGAATCACACAAAGTGGGAGTTGTCACAGTTGCTCATTGCTGATGACACTGTGCTCTTGGGAGATTCTGAAGAGAAGTTGCAGAGATTGGTGGATGAATTTGGTAGGGTGTGCAAAAGAAGAAAATTAAAAGTGAATACAGGAAAGAGTAAGGTAAATGAGGATAACAAAAAGATTAGGTGATGAAAGATTGGATATCAGATTGGAGGGAGAGAGTATGGAGGAGGTGAATGTATTCAGATATTTGGGAGTGGACGTGTCAGCGGATGGGTCTATGAAAGATGAGGTGAATCATAGAATTGATGAGGGTAAAATTGTGAGTGGTGCACTTAGGAGTCTGTGGAGGCAAAGAACTTTGTCCTTGGAGGCAAAGAGGGGAATGTATGAGAGTATAATTTTACCAACGCTCTTATATGGGTGTGAAGCATGGGTGATGAATGTTGCAGCAAGGAGAAGGCTGGAGGCAGTGGAGATGTCATGTCTGAGGGCAATGTGTGGTGTGAATATAATGCAGAGAATTCGTAGTTTGGAAGTTAGGAGGAGGTGCGGGATTACCAAAACTGCTGTCCAGAGGGCTGAGGAAGGGTTGTTGAGGTGGTTCGGACATGTAGAGAGAATGGAGCGAAACAGAGTGACTTCAAGAGTGTATCAGTCTGTAGTGGAAGGAAGGCGGGGTAGGGGTCGGCCTAGGAAAGGTTGGAGGGAGGGGGTAAAGGAGGTTTTGTGTGCGAGGGGCTTGGACTTCCAGCAGGCATGTGTGAGCGTGTTTGATAGGAGTGAATGGAGAAAAATGGTTTTTAACCCCTTCAGGGTCCAAGGCCCAAATCTGAAGTGGTGCCCCAGTGTCCAAGAATTTTCCTCAAAAAAATTTGTTATTTTTTCTTATGAAATGGTAGAGAACCTTTTTGCGAAGGTAATAAAACAAAAAGTACGAAATTTGATGGAAAATTGACGAAATTATGCTCTCGCGAATTTTGATGTGTCAGCGATATTTACGAATCGGCGATTTTGCCAACTTTGACTTCCATTTTAGGCCAATTACATCATTCCAGTCGACCAAATTCTTAGCTATTTTACTAGTATTACTTCTATTCTATCGATTGAGCACAAGAAATCGCCAAGTCAACTGTTTCAACTACAAAATAAAGTGATCAGAAATTGGTAATTTGGCCAATTTAACACAAAGTTCAAAATATTCCAATTTCAAAATAGCATCCAGAATAAACAATGTAGGCATTCCTGGCACTAAACTAACATTTCCTCGGTTCATTAGTTATGTTTTGAGGCTTTACAAATAAATCCCATTTTTATTTTTTATTTACATAATGAATTTTTATTCACACCAAAAAATAGAAGATTTACTGTTATGCAATATTGTAATAATTGTATAAATATCATCACCACATTTGTGAATGTGTATTAGATCCACCAGCTGGCGTGTATTAGACGTGTGAGGTCGTTTGTTTACTCTTGAACATCGACAAAAATTTAACATTTCCGCTACTTTGAGCTCAGTTTCAAGCCATTTCCAGTGCTAAAACCAATCAAAATCATCTCTATTTCTGTAATATGTCTTCCATTCTATCAAATGAGACCAAGAAATTGCAAATACAACTATAAAAAACATACGAAAAAACACTGCAAAGTTGCTGTTTTAATCGAAAATCTTGGTTTCAGTTTTTTTTCTCTCATTATACACAGTGTGCTGCAGGATTTGTTTTATGTGGTGCACACATACCACATAGATGTATTCTCTCATATCTAGGCCCAAGTGTACCACTCACAGTTTATCAGATTGAGCTGAGCTCATGACGTAGATCTACGGTTTGGACACTGAACGCAAAGCCGTAGATCTACGGGACGGACCCTGAAAGGGTTAATACTTGACGTGCTGTTGGAGTGTGAGCAAAGTAACATTTATGAAGGGGTTCAGGGAAACCGGCAGGCCGGACTTGAGTCCTGGAGATGGGAAGCACAGTGCCTGCACTCTGAAGGAGGGGTGTTAATGTTGCAGTTTAAAAACTGTAGTGTAAAGCACCCTTCTGACAAGACAGTGATGGAGTGAATGATGGTGAAAGTTTTTCTTTTTCGGGCCACCCTGCCTTGGTGGGAATCGGCCAGTGTGATAATTAAAAAAAAATATTATTATTATCTTTACTAATTTATGCTGTCCATTATTCATTACATCTTCCATAAATTCGATAATGCCATGTTACATTGACCTCTGAGTTTCTTGTTCTATCTACAAGGTTAAACAAAATGGCAATTACCCACTAAGGGAACAACATATAGTAGACTGTCAATTAACCCTTTGACTGTTTTGGTCCTATATATATGTCTTACGAGCCAGTGTTTCAGACGTATTAATACGCATAAATTCTAGCGGCTTCAAATCAAGCAGGAGAATGCTGGTAGGCCCACATATGAGAGAATGGGTCTGTGTGGTCAGTGTGCACCATATAAAAAAATCCTGCAGCATGCAGTGCACAATGAGAAAAAAAAAAAACGACCGTTTTTGGGATTAAAACGTCGACTTTGAGGTGTACTTTCGTATAGTATTTATCATTGTATTCCCGTTTTCATGGTCTCACGTGATAAAATGGAAAACGTATTACAGAAATAGAGATGACTTTGATTAGTTTCACGATGAAAACAACCTTGAGATTGAGCTCAAAGTAGCGGAAATGTTTGATTTTTACCAATGTTCAGGAGTAAGCAAATCACACCACACGTCCAATACACGTCAACTGGGGAGTCTAATATTCTTTCACTAGTGCACTGATATTATTTATACCATTTTTACAATAATGCAGTAGTCTGCATAACAGTAAATTTTGTATTTTTTGTATGAATAAAAAATCAAAATAGAAAGCAACAGTAATGTAAGAGGGGCCTAGAGACATGACTAATGAACAGATGATATGTTATTTTAGTGCCAAGAATGTCTACATTGTTTATTCTGGACCCTATTTTGAAATTGGCATCTTTTTTAATTTCCGTGAAATTGGCCAAATTGCCAATTTCTGACCACTTTATTGGGTAGTTCAAATCGGTGAATGGGCAGTTTCTTGTACTCAACTGATAGAAAAAATGGAGTTCTAAAGAAATAGCTATGAGTTTGGTCAACTGGAACAACGGAATTGGCCAAAAACAGGGCTCAAAGTCGGCAAAATCGCCGATGCTTATATGTCGCCGTGACCGCTAACTTCGCGGGAGTGTAATTCCTTGAGTTTTCAACCAAATTTCGTACTTTTGGTGTCATTACCATCAGGAAAAGATTATCATTTCATAAGAAAAAAAAAAATTTTTTCCCAAAAAATTTTGCAACAGAATGACAGTTTCAGAAAGGGGCTTGCGACAGTCAAAGGGTTAAGATTCAATCTTCTATGTTTTTGGTATGTGGCTGCAAAATTGTGGCATTTTTTTGATCATAACTGTGAAATTTATAAGAACATAAGAAAGGAGGAACACTGCAGCAGATCTGTTGGCCCATACTAGGCAGGTCCTTTACAATCCCACTAACAAAACATTTACCCAACCAAATTTTCAAATCTACCCAAGAAATAAGCTCTGATAACTCTATCCACCCATATGCAAGTCCCACTCAAATCCAACCCCTCTCACTCATGCATCTATCCAACCTAAATTTGAAACTACCCAAGGTCTTAGCCTCAATAACCCAACTAGGTTATGAGGCTATGATGGTGCAACTTTATTTTTTCCTTTGGTTACTGCAGACAGCTATTGTGTGTACAGTTCGTGTCTAGGCTTCGCCTAGAACTATGCACTGTGATTTTTTTATAGCACTGTGTGAGAGAATCATTGAGCTTTTCCTGTAGGTGGCCGCTACCTACCTTTGTGTTTGGCACTGTTGCTGCCAGCTGTCATTCACCTTAGCTGCCCCTGTGTTGCTTTGTGTTCCTGCTCTACAGCCCTATACTACCCTGTTAAAGCCCTAAATTCTTCCTTCAAGCAGTTGATGCAGGGAGTGGGTGCAAATACCAAATCTGATCAGCCCCTGTGGCCCATGTCTAATTGTTTACTGTAATAACTGTTGCTTAATGCCCTTCTCTTCCAGACTTATTATTTTTGTATTCATGTGATAATTCATTAGTTTTCATGAAGTGTTCAATACCCTTAAGTAATTATGGACCTGACTAATTATCTTTAGATCCTTATTAATTCCTTTCATGAACTCTGTCCTGACAGATCATAGCCAGTGTGCACAGGAGGATACCTTCCATTAACTTTACTTTTGTACATATTTTTTCATCTAGAATTCATGGAACAGCTCACCACTCAATGATTCATAGAATCAAAGAATTCACTGTCAATTACTGATTCACAGAATTATTTGATTGTGCCTTAAGCTGTATTGTTTAACTTGCTCTGTGCTAAATTTGAGTCTGCAGTCCACATTTATTGTATAGCAATGCTATTCCTGTGCAAGGTGAGATCATGTTAGTCAGTGCTCACCTGGCAAATGTGAGGGGAAGGGATCTTAAGGAATCTCAACACAGTCACTTCAGATAATATACATGTATAGGAGAGGCCTGGGGACATCATTCATGAACAGAGGAAACATTGTTTTAGTGACTGGAATGCCTACAGCGTTTATTTTACTGTTTAAATTTTGTGTAAAATGGGCCAAATTACTGACTTCTCTGCACATTGTAAGGTAGTTCTGAGAGTTGAATGGGCAGTTTCTCTTGCTTAATCAACAGAACAGAAGAAAAAAAGGAAGGAATTAGGTCAAACTGGCTTAAAATAACTCAGAGTGGGTGAAACTGTAGATGAGTAAATTAACCCTTTGACTGTTGTAAGCCTCTTTCTGAAACTGTCATTCTATGTCACAAAATTTTTGGAAAAAACAAAAAAAATTATTTTTTTCTTATGAAATGACAGAGAATCTTTTTCCATTGGTAATGACACCAAAAGTACGAAATTTGGTTGAAAACTCTCAGAATTACGCTCCTGTGAAGTTAGTGGTCTCGGCGACATATAAGCATCGGCGATTTCGCCGAATTCGACCCCTGTTTTTGGCCAATTCCGTTGTTCCAGTTGACCAAACTTGTAGCTATTTCTTTAGAACTCCATTTTTTCTATGAAGAGTGGTCAGATAAGCTATGACTATAAATGTATTAATTCAAGGATTATGTGGAGTAAAATAAAGATTGGATGTGAAAAGTGGGTTATTTGGCCAATTTGCATCAAGTGTGAGAGTAATGGTGGTTGGGGATTTTAATGCTAAAGTGGGTAAAAATGTTATGGAGAAAGTAGGTAAAAAAATGATGGGGAGCCTATGTGTAGAAAGAAATTTGGTAATTAATACAAATATAGGGTCCTGATATATCGGAATAGCTACAGTTAGAGTAAGAGGTAGATGGGAAAAGAGAAGGTGGCAACAACAAGTAAGAGGGAAGTGAAAGTGTATAAACTAAGGGAGGAGGAAGTTCAATGTAGAAGAGGCACATATGGATTTGTCAGTTAAAAACAGAGTAGGGGAGTTAGTAGATGGGGAGATGGAGGTATTGGGTAGATCTTGGCAGCTGGAACGATCATGACGATTTCGCCGAATTCGACCCCTGTTTTTGGCCAATTCCGTTGTTCCAGTTGACCAAACTTGTAGCTATTTCTTTAGAACTCCATTTTTTCTATCAGTTGAGTACAAGAAACTGCCCATTTACCGACTGGAACTACCCAATAAAGTGGTCAGAAATTGGCAATTTGGCCAATTTCACACAAATTAAAAAAAGATGCCAATTTCAAAATAGGGTCCAGAATAAACAATGTAGACATTCTTGGCACTAAAATAGCATATCCTCTGTTCATCAGTCATGTCTCTAGGCCCCTCTTATATTACTATTGCTTTCTATTTTGATATTATATTCATACAAAAAATAGAAGATTTACCGTTATGCAGACTACTGCATTATTGTAAAAATGGTATAAATAATATCAGTGCACTAGTGAAAGAATATTAGACTCCCCAGTTGACGTGTATTGGATGTGTGGTGTGATTTGCTTACTCCTGAACATCGGTAAAAGTCGAACATTTCCGCTACTTTGAGCTCAATTTCAAGGTCGTTTTCATCGTGAAACTATCAAAATCATCTCTATTTCTGTAATACATTTTCCATGTTATCACGTGAAACCATGAAAACGAGAATACAACGATAAATACTACATGAAAATACACCTCAAAGTCAGCGTTTTAATCCAAAAAAAAAAAGGTCAGTTTTTTTCTCATTATGCACTGCATGCTGCAGGATTTTTTTTTATGTGGTGCACACTGACCACACAGACCCATTCTCTCACATATGGGCCTACCACCTTTCTCCTGCTTAATTTGAAGCCGCTAGAATTTATGCGTATTAATACTGTACGTCCAAAACACTGGCTCATAAGACGTATATATATATATTTTTTTTTCAACAAGTCGGCCGTCTCCCACCGAGGCAGGGTGACCCAAAAAAGAAAGAAAATCCCCAAAAAGAAAATACTTTCATCATCATTCAACACTTTCACCACACTCACACATTATCACTGCTTTTGCAGAGGTGCTCAGAATACAACAGTTTAGAAGCATATACGTATAAAGATACACAACATATCCCTCCAAACTGCCAATATCCCAAACCCCTCCTTTAAAGTGCAGGCATTGTACTTCCCATTTCCAGGACTCAAGTCAGACTATATGAAAATAACCGGTTTCCCTGAATCCCTTTACTAAATATTACCCTGCTCACACTCCAACAGATCGTCAGGTCCCAAGTATCATTCGTCTCTATTCACTCCTATCTAACACGCTCATGCACGCTTGCTGGAAGTCCAAGCCCCTCGCCCACAAAACCTCCTTTACCCCCTCTTTCCAACCCCTTCGAGGATGACCCCTACCCCTCCTTCCTTCCCCTATAGATTTATATGCTTTCCATGTCATTCTACTTTGATCCATTCTCTCTAAATGACCAAACCACCTCAACAACCCCTCTTCTGCCCTCTGAGTAATGCTTTTATTAACTCCACACCTTCTCCTAATTTCCACACTCCGAATTTTCTGCATAATATTTACACCACACATTGCCCTTAGACAGGACATCTCCACTGCCTCCAACCGTCTCCTCGCTGCTGCATTTACCACCCAAGCTTCACATCCATATAAGAGTGTTGGTACTACTATACTTTCATACATTCCCTTCTTTGCCTCCATAGATAACGTTTTTTGACTCCACATGTACCTCAACGCACCACTCACCTTTTTTCCCTCATCAATTCTATGATTAACCTCATCCTTCATAAATCCATCCGCCAACACGTCAAAAACAGTCAAAAGTCAAAGGGTTAAGCAAGACCACTAAATTTACATCTGCGTAATTCCGTAAGTTTTCTATCAAATTTTGCTTTTCTGATGTCATTATTTTAAAAGATTCTCTACCATTTCAGATAATTTTTGTTTAATCGTGTCACTGTCAGCACTTAACTTTGGGGTCACAAAAGTGAAAGGATTCAGTCTGGGATAAGCCACAATTTTTTTCTATTTATCCAACACTGTACTGTGATTCAAAAAGCAATCTGAAATGTTTCTGCCTGTTGACTGTTGTTCACATGCTTATGGCAGTGTTTTATATCACTAGTATGTAAGGTTAGAGCATACAGTACTATACAGTGATAACAAATAAAAATTGGTAAAATAAAGACATTTTTGACATCCCTCACCTGAAGAAATTGCAGGTGCTAAAAAAGTTTACAACAAATTACAAATCAACTATGCTGATGTTTTCTTTAACAATATTATGTGCAAAATAATTCTGAATACAAAATTTTATTCAGATATTAGTGATAGTTTTGAAGCTTATAATTTTCGTTAATTATTTTTGTTTATCTTCAATATGTTTGATTTTCAAAATCTTTGCATGTTTTGATACGAGAAACAAATACAATCCCCACTATGTATCTGGAAAGATTTTCAATCAAGAAAAAATAAAAAGTGCATATGTATTTCCTTTCTCTCCAGGGAAAGAATAGATTTTTGAAAACTACTCTTTATATTTAATTTTTCTAAAGTGTTCACCATTATTTGACAAGCAAAATTACACCATAAAATAAATCTCACCTGGTAATCTTGAGGCAACAGTCTCCCGAATTTTAGGGGCCCAACAAGCTCTGAGTGCTTCAATATCACTCTCATCACGAGGATGTGGAGCATTCTGAGGGGCCACTAGCGATGATCCAGGAAAAGAATTGGTATCCTCTCCATCAGCACTACTTATATTTACACTGGTTGATGGAAGGGGTCTGGGCGGCAATTCGCTTATTTCAGTCATACTTTCTTCCGTACAAAGGTCTTTCCAACCGTTTCCTAATCTGCAAAAGAAAAAAATAAGAATAATTCTGAAACTTTTTTCACAATTTTTTTCATCTCAACAGCTACTCCCGTCAGGGCAGGGTGATCCAAAGAAGATGCATTCACATCATTCTTTTAAATGCAGTCATTGCTAGAAGTGTGCTGACATCACAGTTCAGATTACCCTCCAACTGCAACATCCCCACCCCTCCTTCAGAGTGAAGGCACTCCCTTTCCCATCTCAGGCACTCAAGTCCGACTAACTGGTTTCTCTACAGTATCCCTTCAAAAAAGTTACCTTGCTCACTTTGCAACATGTCCATTAAAAACTTGTCTCCATTCACTCCAAACATGCTCACACAAGCCTGCTGGATGTTCAAGTCCCTAAAACTTAAGCCTCTATTACCCCCTCCCTCCATACTGTTCCTGCCCTCCTCCCCAGATTTATACACCCTCTTCATCCTCTATATGACCAAACTACCTCAACAATCCCTCCTTGGCCCTCTGAATTATACTCTAGGTGACCCAACATCACTTTTTAATTTCTGCACTCTAAGACTAATACTGTGACATTATTTGAAGACAATCATGATAGTGTACAAATTTAATAATATCAACTATCCCCCCCAAAAAATATTGTGGAGTTTTCACTGGGGAAAGGGAAAGGGGGGAGGTGTCATACAGTCAAGCCTCTGCAGCCTACTGCAGAGGTTTCACTGTACGACACTGGGAACTGGAACATAATTAAAATGCAATTAAACTAATCAATAGAGTGAAAGATGAATGTAAGGGATCTAGGAGCAATTATACAGGAAACTCTTTCATTCACAAATACAATAATGCTATTACCACCATATGAAAAATGGTTAACTGGATAACGTGAATCCTCATGAACTATCAAGCCAATAATATTACTCTTTAGAGAATGTGTAATCACAAGACTGGAATACCAGTAATACTGTACACTAACTCACCCATTTACAGCAGGAATTGCAGATCTGTAGATTGTACAAACATCTTCCAACACCCTTATCAATTCGAAAAAAGTACCTAAATTATTGGGAGTGTCTTTGATATCTTAAACTTATTCACAGTTCCAGCCTCCCTCCACCAAAGAATATAACATATTTATGCGCGAGGCATTATGTAGAATGAAAGGGGGTTAAGCAGCTGGAACTAACGGGATCATGACAGAAATGTTAAAAGCAGGGGATATATAGTGTTGGAGTGGTTGGTCTTCTTTCTTTCAACACACCTGCCGTATCCCACAAAGGGAGGGTGGCCCAAAACGAAATTTAGTAATTTATACGGGAGAAGGGGTTACTAGCTCCTTGCTCCCGGCATTTTAGTCGCCTCTTACAACACGCATGGCTTACGGAGGAAGAATTCTGTTCCACTTCCCCATGGAGATAAGAGGAAATAAACAAGAATAAGAACTAGAAAGAAAATAGAAGAATACCTAGAGGGGTGTGTATATATATGCTTGTACATGTATGTGTAGTGTGACCTAAGTGTAAGTAGAAGTAACAAGACATACCTGAAATCTTGCATGTTTATGAGACAGACAAAAGACACCAGCAATCCTATCATCATGAAAAACAACTACAGGTTTTCGTTGTACACTCACTTGGCAGGACAGTAGTACCTCCCTGGGCGGTTGCTGTTTACCAATCTACTACCTAGGTGGAGTGGTTGGTATTTTTGTTTAATAAATGTATGAAAGAGGGGAAGGTACCTAGTGATTGGCAGAGAACATGTATAGTTCTTTTATATGAAGGAAAACGGGACAAAAGAGATTGTAAAAATTATAGAAGTTTACTGAGTATACCAGGTAAAGTGTATGGTAAGACAGAGAGCAGGATTGCAGATGAACAAGGAGGCTTGAGAATGGGTAGGGGATGTGTAGATCAAGTGTTTACATTGAAGCATATATGGGAACATTATTTAGATAAAAATAGGGAAGTTTTCATTGCATTATTGGATTTAGAAAAGGCATATGATAGAGCAGATAGGGGAACAATGTGGCAGAGGTTGCAAGTGTAAGGAATAGGTAATAAGTTACTAAACGCTGTAAAGAGTTTTTACGAGGATAGTGAGGCACAGGTTAGGGTGTGTAGGAGAGAGGGAGATTACTTCCCAGTAAAAGTAGGTCTTAGTAAAGTAAGTAAGTAAAGTTTATTTCTTTGTAAAGGTTACAATGTGTAATTACAATTTTGATTTGCTAAGTACAAAGATAGCCACTATCATGCCGAGGCATTTCGGGCAAACTAATCCTAATACATAGTAATTAATTAAAACTAGATAAGATAATAGTACATAGTACTATACTTAAAACTAGACAAGGAAGAGTGGCTAGCTTTTTTACAATCTTATTTAAACTTAATAAAATCTCATTTGAACCTAGTACAAGTGAGTAGGGTTCGGTAAAATAAGCTTGAAATTGCACACAAAATCTACCTTACAAGTAATGGTGCAGGTGGTAATATTTTATGGAATGGCAAAGTTAAAAGCCAGGTCACATGATAAGACTAATTAGCAGATGTTTTGGCAGATTTGGTTAATATTGAGAAATAAGATGATTTTATGGATTGGCAGAATTGAGAGCCTAGAGGTCACATAATAAAACTAGTTAGTAGAAGTTTGGTTGATATGGTTAATATTGTGAGATAAGATGATTTTTTAGCAAAGTCCTAAATTTATAAGCTGTCAGGGGATCCTTGACCTGTTCCGGTAACGAGTTCCAGATCTTCGGGCCTTTTATGTGCATAGCATCCTTGCATAGTGAGAAACCATACCACGGGCGGGGATAGAACCCACAATCAGAGTCTCAAAACTCCAGACTGTCGTGTTAGACGGTCTGGAGTTTTGAGACTCTCTGATCGTGGGTTCTATCCCCGCCTGTGGTATGGTTTGTTTGCAATCGTGTCATTATGATTTCGTGAGTCTTGCATTGTGAGAGTCTGACTCGAGGGATGTTGAAAAGTGCCTTATACTCAGTAATGTCACCATGGTTGTTTAACATATTTATAGATGTGGTTGTAAAAGAAGTAAATGCTAGGGTGTTGGGGAGGGGTGGGATTAATTATGCTGATTCAAATACAAAATGGAAGTTGACAGTTACTTTTTGCTGATGATATTGAGTTTTGGAGATTCTGTAGAGAAGTTGCAAAGGTTAGTGATTGAGTTTGGATGGGTGTGTAAAGGAAGAAAGTTGAAAGTGGACATAGACAAGAGTAAGGTGATGAGGGTATCAAACAATTCAGATAAGGAAAAATTAGATATCAGACAGGAGGAAGGGAGTGTGGAAGAAGTGAATGTGTTCAGATATTTGGGAGTAGACTTGTTGGCAGGGGGGTTAATGAAGGAAGAGGTAAACCATAGAATTGCTGAAGAAAAAAAAGGTGCTAGTGCACTCAGGTATCTGTGGAGACAAAAAACATTATCCATGAAGGCAAAGAAGGGAATGTACGAGAGTATAGTACCAATAATCTTTTGAGTGTGAAGGAGGAGGTTGGAAGCAGTGATGTTGTGTCTAAGGGGAATGTGTGGCATAAATCCTAAGTAGAGAATTTGTAGTGCGGAAATTAGGTAGTGTGGAGTTACTAAAAGCATTATCATCCTAGGAGAGGATGAAAGGAGGGGTTAAGAGGTTTTTGTGTGCAAGGGGCATGGACATACAGCAGGCACTTGTGAATGTATTTGAAAGGAGTGGAGACGAATGGTTTTTGGGACTTGAAAAGCTGTTGGAGTGTGAGCAGGGTAATATTTTGTGAAGAGATTCAAGGAAGACAGACTTGAGTCCTGGAGATGGGAACTACAGTGCCTACACTTTAAAAAAGAGGTTTGGGATATTTGCTGTTTGGAGTGACATCTGAACTGTCATATCCACATGCCTCTGCAAAGACAGTGACTGTATGTGAAAATGTTTCTTTTTTTTTTAGGGTCACCCTACCTCTGTGGGAGATGGCCAGTGTTAAAAAAAAAATTATTACTACTAAAATATTTTTATGTAGCAGTTATTATAATTAATTTTATACTGTTAACATTACAAAAGTGCACAAACCTGTGACAAAGCTCATTTATTATCACATCACAGTCTCCAAGAAGTTCAACATCAAAGGTAAGGTGTCGTAGGGGTTCACGATTAATCAATATCTGAGGCACATGTGAAGGAACTGAACCTGAAACAAATCA
>NC_091296.1:72011516-72014016 GCF_038502225.1 Cherax quadricarinatus | reverse complement strand
GTTTCTCCACCAGAGAACGGTGCAGTTAATGATCAGGGAACTATCACTGCACCTGATCACCTACTGCGCCGAAGTACGAACAGCAGGGACACATCTGTCAGAACTGGTAGAGGACGGGGCAGAGGACGTGGAGGAGGAAGACATCTACAGCGGTCTCACCCTCCACTAACACAGTTCCAGCGGCAGAATCTGAGGACAAATCTGCAAAACACAGGAGGTGCAACAAATCCTAGTCCACCCTCCCAGGCACCTAGGCTGTGCTCTCGCTGTCACCAGAAGGGGCACACTGCCAACAACTGCCTGCGAGATACCAGGTGTAATTACTGCTACAAGGAAGGACATAAGGAGGACCAGTGTCGGAAGAAAAAGGAACTTGACAGACAGGGCCACCTGTTTAGAGACCTGTTCTCAGAACAAACCAGCAGGATCTCTGAATTGGTGAACACTCTCACACGTCACCCACTTAGCTACTCCTATCCCAGCCCAGCAGGTGGGATTGTGCCTTATACAAGACCACAGACTTGCATCCCTGCAGCTGCCTCAGTACCCTACCTCTCTCAAGGGCAGGCACCTTACATTCCCTACACACCCACCACCTCAAGCTGACCACTTCATCATGAGGAACCAGTCTATCAGCATCCTGTCGGCCAACATTAGAGGTTTCATTACTAATGTTGGAGAGCTCACACATAGTTTTGTGAACACTCGACGTCCCGACATGACAGCTGTTGTTGAAACATTTTTGGATGACAGGACTCCAGAAAATTTTGCAAGAATTGCTGGCTACACCTCATGGATGAGAAGTGACAGGCAAGGGCAAGGTGGAGGTGTTGCTGTGTGCTTCTCTAAAAGTGTTCATGCCCAGCACATTGATGTTGCCACCCCTACACATCTTGAAATGATGTTCTTCAAGCTCTGTATAAACACTAGTACCTCTGTACTAGCATGTGCAATGTACAGACTTCAGTGGCAACATGCAGACCCTATTAACTTCCTAATGGAAAATATTGACTCCCTTCTGCTACAACACAACTGTCAACATATTATAATTGTTGGTGACCTCAACCAGCACCTTATACAGAGGGACTTTGATGACCTTCTTGCAGTGTTTGACATGAGAAACTTTGTTGATTTCCCTACTCATATCTCTGGCTCCTCCCTTGACCCAGTAGTGAGTGATCTGGCAGAAGGCATAGTCACTTGTCAACCCCTCGGCTATGTTGGATCGTCTGACCACAAGGCTGTTTTTACGACACTTAAGATCCCAACAGAACGAGGTGAGGAGTCCACACGCACAACCTGGCTATGGGAAAGAGGTAATTGGCCAGCCCTTTGCTCTGAGCTCGCCACCACCGACTGGAATGCTCTTCTCCAAGGGGATGTTGACAACCAAGTGAAAGCCTTCACTGGACACATCCTTAATCTACAACAAGAACACATTCCTCACCGGTAATATGTGACGAAGCCTACAGATCAGCCTTGGTTTGGCTTTCGTTGTAGAGAGGCTGCTACTGCTAAGTACAAAGCATGGCGAAGATATAAGAGACATCCTACCACCTATAACAGGAACTTGCACATGCAAGCCTGTAGGCATATGGGTGATGTTCTAAAGTGGGCCATTGCTAAATGGGAGGTGGACACTAAAAGAAAGTTAGCATCAGGTAGGGTAGGCTCCAAAACCTGGTGGTCCCTGGTCAAGGACAGACAAGGTTATCTGCCTGATGAACTTATTCCACCTCTAAATCGACAGGATGGGACCACCTCTACTAGTAGTCAAGAGAAGGCGGACCTCTTTGCTGAACACTTTGCTACCAAAATGCAAGTTCCTGATCCAGCAAGGGACCCTCCTTGGCTAGCTGCAAGAACTGTGTCAAAACTGTCAGTGGTGCCAATAAGGCAGGAGGAGGTGCATTTTCTACTTAAATCGCTTGACCAAGAAAAGGCTGTGGGCCCAGACAAGTTGAGCCCAAGATTGTTGAGAAGATGTGCAGACCAGCTAGCAGCACCTCTAACTCGCATCTTTCAGCACTGCCTAGTACAGTGCAAATGGCCCTCTCTATGGAAAGAGGCAAATGTAGTCCCTGTTCACAAAAAGAAGAGCAGAGCAGAAATCAGCAACTACAGACCAGTGTCACTCCTGTCAATCACTGGTAAGATCCTTGAGACAATAATCTCAAGACAAATGACAGAGTTTTTTGACTACCACTCACTACTTTGTGATCGTCAATATGGCTTCAGGAAAGGTTACTCTGCTGCTGATCTGTTGTTAAACCTCTCCACTAAGTGGCACCAGTCACTGGATGAATCCAAAGTCAGCTGTGTGGTAGCACTGGACATTGCTGGCGCTTTCGACCGAGTGTGGCACCAGGGCCTCTTAGCAAAACTTCAAGCACTGGGAATTGCAGGCTCTACGCTATGTCTCCTCAGTGATTACCTTCATGGTAGATCTCTAAGTGTAGTTCTCAATGGAATGGAATCAGCAAGACATCCTATTGTGGCA
>NC_091296.1:71986516-72009016 GCF_038502225.1 Cherax quadricarinatus | reverse complement strand
ATAATCATCGAGTCTCATTTAAATGTCGTATATTACGTTAAATACACATTTTCATTAATCCATCTATGATATTTTTTCAAAATTATATAATAAACACGATACATAACATAAAAAGATGATAAATACACCCCACAATAGAATAAATAAACATAAAAATGAGATGTGGTAGCAGACGACTTGCACAAATGACGCCATATTAGAAATGCTAATAATAATAATAATAATAATCACCGAGTCTCATTAAATGTTGTATATTACGTTAATATACACATTTTCATTAATCCATCCATGATATTTTTTCAAAATTATATAATAAACACGATACATAACATAAAAAGATGATAAATACACCCTACAATAGAATAAATAAACATAAATATGAGATGTGGTAGCCAGATAACTTGTACAAGTGATGCCAAGAATAACATTTTCTCTAATCTAACATAAGAGAAAATGTGTTACTGGGGGTAACTGTAGAAAATTATTCCTTTCGTATGTATGTAAGTAAGTTTATTCAGGTATACACAAATACAGTTACATAGATTATCATACATAACAACATATGTGTAGAGAACCTAGGATAACCCAAAAAAGTCAGAGTGACTTATTTCCATTGCCTTCACTCAGAGCATCATTTCTTCTCAAAATGATGTTACATGAGAATGGGAGTGTTCTTCTTTATTTATTCCACCGTATCAATGTAGAGACAACCTGTACACAATGTAACTTGTACACAAACTAGACGTGTACACTTCATTTACAAAACTTACCTTCGCCTGGTTTGTTTACATAACTCTGCGCCTGTCCTCTCTCATGCACTCATTCTTTCTCTCTCTCATTTATTCGTTTTATCTCATTTACTTACTCCTGACCCTACATTAAGACTACAAATATTTTAAGGTAAGTAATGAGTGAACTGTATATACATTTTATCGCTCTGGGATGCTTAAATGTAATAGAATATTATGTGTAGGTGGGTTGGCCTGGTATGGTAGCCCGGCTGACTACCATACATACCACACTTGATTTTTTACAATAAATACTACTCATTTCACCCTATATTTTAATAAATGTATGGAAGAGGGTAAGGTACCTAGGGATTGGCAGAGAGCATGCATAGTTCCTTTGTATAAAGGCAAAGGGGATAAAAGAGAGTGCAAAAATTATAGGGGGATAAGTCTGTTGAGTATACCTGGCAAAGTGTATGGTAGAGTTATTATTGAAAGAATTAAGAGTAAGACGGAGAATAGGATAGCAGATGAACAAGGAGGCTTTAGGAAAGGTAGGGGGTGTGTGGACCAGGTGTTTGCAGTGAAACATATAAGTGAACAGTATTTAGATAAGGCTAAAGAGGTCTTAGTGGCATTTATGGATTTGGAAAAGGCATATGATAGGGTGGATAGGGGGGCAATGTGGCAGATGTTGCAGGTGTATGGTGTAGGAGGTAGGTTACTGAAAGCAGTGAAGAGTTTTTACGAGGATAGTGAGGCTCAAGTTAGAGTATGTAGGAAAGAGGGAAATTATTTCCCAGTAAAAGTAGGCCTTAGACAAGGATGTGTGATGTCACCGTGGTTGTTTAATATATTTATAGATGGGGTTGTAAGAAAAGTAAATGCGAGGGTCTTGGCAAGAGGCGTGGAGTTAAAAGATAAAGAATCACACAAAGTGGGAGTTGTCACAGTTGCTCTTTGCTGATGACACTGTGCTCTTGGGAGATTCTGAAGAGAAGTTGCAGAGATTGGTGGATGAATTTGGTAGGGTGTGCAAAAGAAGAAAATTGAAAGTGAATACAGGAAAGAGTAAGGTTATGAGGATAACAAAAAGATTAGGTGATGAAAGTTTGGATATCAGATTGGAGGGAGAGAGTATGGAGGAGGTGAATGTATTCAGATATTTGGGAGTGGACGTGTCAACGGATGGGTCTATGAAAGATGAGGTGAATCATAGAATTGATGAGGGGAAAAGGGTGAGTGGTGCACTTAGGAGTCTGTGGAGACAAAGAACTTTGTCCTTGGAGGCAAAGAGGGGAATGTATGAGAGTATAGTTTTACCAACGCTCTTATATGGGTGTGAAGCATGGGTGATGAATGTTGCAGCGAGGAGAAGGCTGGAGGCAGTGGAGATGTCATGTCCGAGAGCAATGTGTGGTGTGAATATAATGCAGAGAATTCGTAGTTTGGAAGTTAGGAGGAGGTGCGGGATTACCAAAACTGTTGTCCAGAGGGCTGAGGAAGGGTTGTTGAGGTGGTTTGGACATGTGGAGAGAATGGAGCGAAACAGAATAACTTCAAGAGTGTATCAGTCTGTAGTGGAAGGAAGGCGGGGTAGGGGTCGGCCTAGGAAAGGTTGGAGGGAGGGGGTAAAGGAGGTTTTGTGTGCGAGGGGCTTGGACTTCCAGCGGGCATGCGTGAGCGTGTTTGATAGGAGTGAATGGAGACAAATGGTTTTTAATACTTGACGTGCTGTTGGAGTGTGAGCAAAGTAACATTTATGAAGGGGTTCAGGGAAACCGGCAGGCTGGACTTGAGTCCTGGAGATGGGAAGTACAGTGCCTGCACTCTGAAGGAGGGGTGTTAATGTTGCAGTTTAGAAACTGTAGTGTAAAGCACCCTTCTGGCAAGACAGTGATGGAGTGAATGATGGTGAAAGTTTTTCTTTTTCGGGCCACCCTGCCTTGGTGGGAATCGGGCAGTGTGATAATAAAAAAAAAAATAATATTTTAAGGTAAGTAATGAGTGAACTGTATATACATTTTATCGCTCTGGGATGCTTAAATATCATAGAATTGTATGTGTGGGTGGGTTGGCCTGGTATGGTAGCCTGGCTGACTACCATACATACCACACTTGATTTCTTACAATAAATACTACTTGTCTCACCCTAGATTAAGACTATAAATATTTTAAGGTAAGTAATGAGTGCACTATGTGTGTATTGTACTTTTTTATTGTTTTTTGATGCCTGGTTCTATTGCTAACTTAATATATGTTAGTGTAAACTTGTTATCTAGTGTTTGTATGCATTTGTAAGTGGAAAAAAAGGGTATTCCACTTTACGGCGGTAGCCTGGAACCTAACCAGCCGTATAAGTGGGGCCTTCCTGTATATACTTGTTTGTGTACAAATTTTTTCTGAATATTACACAGTGGGTTCTTTTAAATTCATCAAAACAGGTAGAAAAAAAATGGCCGGTCTAAAAAGTGGAAAAACTTTAAGCAAAACTGTTAATTTATATTTAATAAAACTAAACAATCATGAATGCAAATAAAAGGTACAGTGCTAATAAGAGAACATAACAGTTGCACCAGTGACAATAATTTAACATACCTGGCGGTCTGTGAGGCATTAAATGTATGATGGGTGGTGTGTCCTGTTGTGTACTTGAGGCCTCATCTAGTGATCTGTTCTGAAATTGCTCATTTGATGTTCTTTCTTCATTCCCTCTCTCTTCATCTTCTGCACACTGAGTACATCGGGGAATTCGTTGAGAAAAAATGTCTTCTTTTATGGCATGTGCATCAACTTTATGACCACATCTTTGACAGGTGGCAGTAGCAAATGAACCTATAAAAGCAAGAGAAATTTCTACTAAAATTTTTTCAATGCAAGATTGTTACAAAAAACACATGAAAACAATTACAGGACAGAACACTCACTAGGATGAAGATCTTTTATGAGTATGTAGCTGCATACACAAGTAAAACAAAACTTTTACCATTTATAAATGTGTATTTTGGTGTAATGAATTATGGGTCAGATATTTTTAATGAATGCATTAAAATTTTTGAGTCATTAAAAATTCCATGTAGTAATGTTAGAATCTTGAGTAACATGATGAACCTTAATTATAATTGTCATAAAAGCCTTTCTGAATCAATGGAAGTTAAGCAGAATTGGCAAAAAAATTGTATTTCACACTAGCTCTTTCATATATAGATGCTAAGATAAAGCATATACTGTAATTTTTTGTTAAATACTGTACTAGGTTAAGGACAATACCAACTGTTTTTGCTGATACCGATACCAGTGCACACACTCAGTTTTAGGCTGATACTGATACTACCAAAATTAGCCAATACCCACCAAAACTGATGCCCTGATACACCCGTTAAATACAATGCTGCAATTTTTAAAATTCAGGCGGCCTCCCGCCAAGGTAGGGTGACCCAACAAAGAAACACCTTCACTGTCAATCATTCACTGTCTTACCAGAAGGATGTTGGCATCATAGTTTAGATGACCCTCTACCACCTTCACTGTTTTCCCATTTCCAGGACTCAAGTCCAGCAGGTTTTCCTGAATCTCTTCATAAATGTTACTGTGCTCACACTCTAAGAGAACCTCAAATCATAAAAACCATTTATCTGCATTCCCTCCTATCTACAATGCTCAAACAAACCTGGTGGATGTCCAAGCCTCTAGTACTCAAAACCTCCTTTACCCCCCTCTCTCCAACTTTTCCTAGGATGACCTCTACCCCTTCTTACCTCCACCCCAGATGTATATGCCCTCCTATTCATCCTATTTTTATCCATCCTCACTAAATGTTCAAACCACTCCAACTACCCCTCCTTAGACCTCTGAATAATACTTTTGGTAACTCCACACCTCCTTCTAATCTTCAAACTACAAATTTCCTGCATTTTCACACAACACACCTGCCATCAAACACGACATCTCTACTGCCTCCTCCTTGCTGCAACATTCAAACCTATCATTTATTCACTCACCATCTTTCCAGAAGTGTTAAAACATTACAGTTACATTTATCCTCCAAATCATTTCATTTTATTCAAAACTTCAGGTTCAGATAGGTTTGCCAGGACAGGTCCTGGCCCAGATCTTCTCCATGTTGTAGGGGTCCTTCAACTGCAATATCCCTCAAGAGTGTAGGCATTGTCCCTCCCACCTTTAGGACTCAAATCTGACTAAACAGTTTCCATGAATCCTTTCATAAAAGTTACACATCCATTAAAACCCACTTGCCTCCATTCACTCCTATTTAACATGCTTACATAAGCCTGCTCTGTAAATGCATGCATGCATACTGACATACTATTTTTATAAATAATCTCTCCATAAGTGGTCTTTCTAAAAAAAATATTCATGCTACAAAATAATTTGCATGCCAAAGATAATTTTCTGTCTTCAAGGAGTTTTTATTCATAATACTGTAGTACAGTTCTTGAGGTAGACCAAATAAAAATAAGTTATGCCTTGTAAATTGGCTAAATATCATGAAGAAATGAGTCGTGATAAAGTACCATATTCACTAAATATATGGTAGGAACTGTACCTATGGTGCAATTCTTCTGACAAAGTGCAGTTCACATTGCATTCTGAACTTTTAATGTTTTAAAAGTGACTAGCTCTCAACATTTATCAAAGAAATTTATATTTACTTACCATGGCACTGAATGACATTTTTTATTCCTGCCACTTGTTCTAAAGTGTCGATATTCTGCGTGTAATTCCGCAATAATTTATTATGTTGTTCTATTAGACGAATAAATCTGCAAGTTATACATACAGTCAGAAAATTTCTGAGTAAAATTTTACGAAATATTTGAAAATTTTTTAACAAAAATCATAAGCAATTTAGTCTTCTTTAAATACACAGTAAGTGAAACCTCAATTTATTGAACTATAGGAAAGAGAGGGTGTCCAGTAATGCCAATTCTATTGTATCAGAACAATGAGATTGTTTTTCTATGATCGTAACAATAACAGTTCTTAATTTAACAAACTTTGTCCATTAAATCTGAAATCAATTTATTCAGTGGACAATAACAGACAATTCTGAAATTATCAAATGTTGTCTGCTGTTTCTGAACTTTGTGAAGAAAATGGATTTTGTTAAATCCAAAATCCTTTAAGTTGAAGTCAGTTAAATCAAGGTTTCACTGTATTGCAATTTAAACAAATAATTGTGACTGCAAAGGATTTGAACCCACAAATGAAGATATGTCCAACATCAAGAGCACAGATGACATGGGTTCAAGCCCTTCACAGCTATAGTAGTTTGTTAAAATAACTGGGAACTTTCAAGTGTTAAACATATAGTCTCTCCTCACTTAACGACATACTCGTTTAGTGACGAGTCGGACTTATGACCAGCTCTCTGACCAGTATGCATACCTAAGTAATGTGTATTAGAGCTGATTTCCTCTATTCTGCTTATTACAATATACAGTACACTACCGTATAAGCATTTAAAAATATACTAAAAATTTTATAAATGGTGCAAAGGTGACATTAAAATAATATCTAAAGATGGTTGACACAAACCCACTACCAGTATAGTATGCTCCTCGCTTAATGACCAATTCGTTTACTGACCTACTCTTAGAAACAGAACTCTGTCATTAAGCAAGGAGAGACTGTATTACTGAATTCTCATTAAAATAATTATTTTCTCAATAAATGAGGATTTAAGCTATCAAACTCAGCTAAAATATCACACAACATATGCTGGAAATTGTAAAATTATTACTCTTGCATAATTTTTTTGCTTCTTTCTTCTAACAGAAAAGGATAATTTAGATTTCATCTATTGTGCATCATGAAGAGAACTCTGACAACCAAATTTTAAAATCATTAAGTTTAAATTACATCATAATATATTAAGCACTACTTTAATAATGGCAATAGATGTAATTAATCACATACTGATTCATTAGGGTAAAAAAAAAATGACAAAATATAAAATGTTATGCAAGAAAATGGAAGATTTAATGAGAAATTAAGAATTTCTTACCTTACATAAAAATTAAAATAAATTTTCAATAAACTAATAAATGACAACAATTTATGATTTAGATTTAAGTCAGATTAAAGGTAGTGTATTTACTCAGAAGCAGTAGAACAAATAATACAAACATTGGCAAGGAAACAGCAGCAGTGTGAGTTTTAATCTTAGTTAAAAGGCAAAATTTATAGAAAAAGAATTATGGGGAAATTTTGTAGGAAAAAGAGGAGAATGGAAAAGCAAGGCTTTCTATTCTGTCAGTCAAAATGCCCATATCAAAAGCATGCATGTCTTTTCATTAAAGCTATTGTTATTTTTAGGTCAAGTGAATATTCACCCCCACCTCCTCCCACAGAAAACAGTTAACCAAAGTTACGTAGTTTCTTAGAAAGGTTAGGTATGCTATGATATTTTATATCAAGTAAATTTTAGCAAATTAATATTAGGATTAGTCTTGGTGCAAAATTTAAAATGCTATTAAAAATTTACATAATTTTAGTTAACCACTTTCTTTGGGAAAAGGGGTAGTGTGTAAACCTTTGTGCAATTCATTATTCCTTCCTAGTTAACACATTCACTATCATTCAATCAACCACTGTCTCTTCAAGAACCCACTGAACATCACCATACATATGGCCCATCCACATTCCTCCCTCTCTCCTACATACCTTAACCTGAGCCTTGCTATCTGTATAAAAACTCTTTACTGTTTTTAGTAACCTACTATATATTCCATACATTTGCAACATCTGCCAGACTGCTCCTGGTATTTTAGTTGCCACATATGACACGCATGACCTACAGAGGAAGGCTTCTTTTCCACAGGCTTTTTTTTTTCCCAAAGTCAGCCGTCTCCTACTGAGGCAGAGTGACCCAAAAAAGAAAGAAAATACTTTCAGCATCATTCAACACTTTCACCTCACTCATACATAATCACTGTTTTTTGCAGAGGCACCCATACAACAGTTTAGAAGCATATGTATAAAGATACATAACATATCCCTTATATAACATATTTTCTTATAATTCTTATACAGTGAACCCCCGGTTAACGATATTTTTTCATTCCAGAAGTATGTTCAGGTGCCAGTACTGACTGAATTTGTTCCCATAAGGAATATTGTGAAGTAGATTAGTCCATTTCAGACCCCCAAACATACATATACAAACGCACTTACATAAATACACTTACATAATTGGTCGCATTGGGAGGTGATCGTTAAGCGGGGGTCCACTGTACTCCCTCCTGTCTCCTTTCCCTTATACAAAAGACCTATACATGTATATACACTATACCAGTCTTTAAGAACCTTGCCCTCATTCATGTATACAGTGGACCCCCGCATAACGATCAGCTCCCAACTCGACCAATTATGTAAGTGTATTTTTGTAAGTGCTTTTGTAGGTGTATTTTTGGGGGTCTGAAATGGACTAATCTAATTCACAATATCTCTTATGGGAACAAATTCGGTCTATAACGGCACCCAAACAGACTTCTGGATTGAAATAATATCGTTATCCGGGGGTCCACTGTATATTGAACAAAGACACCAACCATTCCAAAGCTATATACTCCACCTGCTTTAACCCTTTGACTGTTTTGGCCGTATATACATGTATACGTTTTACGAGCCAGTGTTTCGGACATATACAGTAAGGCCCCGCTTTACGGCGTTTTGCCTTACGGTGTTCCGCTAATACTGCGATGTCAAATTATGACCAAAATTTGCTATATGGGAAGCGGTCTTTCAAATACGGCGCCCCTCACCCGGTTTGTTTACATTTTCCGTGACCACATCTATTATGTCAGGAAACTTTCCAAAATTTCAAGCGTTTTAAAGTTACTGCATATTTTATATGTACTCTGATAATTATACTTATGTGTACCTGTACCTAAATATACTTACACACTGTGCTGGTGTGCAGGTACACATTAAAATCGCTAAGTCTGTCTCTACTCATGACGCCAATACTACGTAATAATAATCACTCTTGGGCACACTAAATGTCTTATTTTACATCAATATAGGCATTTTCATTAATCCATCTATGATATTTTCCTCAAAATTATATATGAAACCCGTTACATAGCATATAAACATGATACACACACTCACAGAATAAAAATTGATGTAAATATGAGACTTGTTTACAAAGCAGCTGTGTAGGTAGTGTCGGAAGAATTACGTTTTCTCTAATCAAACTGGGGGATACCTGTAGAAAAATATTCTTTTCGTATGCTTTTACTCTATATATAGCAATTCATGACCCTTGTGAGTTTAGTGCTTTTTATAAAAAATAATAATAATATTATTATTATTATTAATAATAATAATATTATTATTAATATTATTATCTTTATTCACTCTAAAAATGGTGTGTTGCTGTTTGTTTATTCAGAACTAACTTGTACACAATGTAAGAGTATTTGTATTGTGAGGTAATTATTATTATAATAAAAAAAATATTGAGGTAAATGTTTTACAAACTCTTGCAAATGGACGTGAATGAACTAAAAGTACACACACATTAATACGCATTTATTTCGCCTGACCAAGTGATTGTCCACTACCTGTTCAGTTTGTGTTCTTACATTGTCTCAACTCTGTATCTCGTTCTCTCTCTCGTTTACTCTTTCATTAACTAGTTGGCTCTCACTGATGATAGCGTCTAAGGTTAGTTGTAATAAAAAGAGAAGTCGTAAGCCTCTTGCTTTAAGTGCCAAGTTAGAGGATGATGGTGTGCCATTCTGATTTTATTCAATAAACACCCTGCCACTCACCTCTCACACATTAATATTAATATTTTAAGGTAAGTAATAAGTGTACTCTGTGTGTATCTTACCTTTTATTGTGTTTTTAATGCATATTTCTATTGCTAACTTAATATAAGTTAGTGTAAACTTGTTGTCTGGCATTTATTGCATATTTTATGTGTGCTCTGATAATAATACTTGTGGAGCTGTGTGGTAGCCGGGTGGAGGGACAACATTACGTTTTCTCTGCTCAGCCATCAGAGAAAACGTGTATGAATCTGCGTTCGGCCCAGCCACTCCCTCACTTCACTTTTGTTTACAATTTTCGGCATGAATTATTCATTACTTCTACCTTCGTTTATGATGGCATCTAAAGGTAGTTGTTAGAAATGATTAAATTCAGTGAACAAGGCATGTCGATGTTAATAATATGGCTCTGGGCCAGTGTAGGTAGCCAGTAGGTGTAGCCCAGGCAGGCTACACCTATCAGCTACCTACACTGACTTCCTACAAATAAATACTACTCACCTCTCTTCCTACATTAAGACTACACATATTTTAAGGTAAATAATGAGTGTACTGTATGTGTATTTTACCTCTCTGGGATGTTTTAAATATTGTATATTAAGTATGAGATGGGGAGCCAGGGCTACCTACACCTGGGCTACCTACACCTGACTTCCTACAAATAAGTACTACTCACCTCTCTCCCTACATTAAGATTACAAATACTTTAAGATAAGTAAAGAACTTACTGTGAATGTATTTTCCTTTGTGTATTTTTAATGCCTAGTTCTATTACTAACTTAATATAATTTAGTGTAAACTTGTTGTCTGGCATTAATATGCATTTATAAATGGAAAAAATGGCGTTCTGCCTTCCGGCGACAGCCTGGAACCTACCATATAAGTGGGGCCCTACTGTATATACTCAATAATTCTAGTGGCTTCAAATCAAGCAGGAGAAAGCTGGTAGGTCCACATGTGAGAGAATGGGTCTGTGTGGTCAGTGTGCACTGTATAAAAAAAATCCTGCAGCATGCAGTGCATGAAAGAAAAAAAAACTTCAACTGTGTTTTTGAATTAAAACGCAGACTTTGAGGTGTATTTTCCTGTAGTATTTATGGTTGTATTCTTGTTTTCTTGGTCTCATTTGATAGAATGGAAAACATATTACAAAAATAGAGATGATTTTGATTAGTTTCACGATGAAAACAACCTAGAAATTGAGCTCAAAGTAGCGGAAATGTTTGATTTTTACCAATGTTCAAGAGTAAGCAAATCACACCACATGTCCAATACACATCAACTGGGGAGTCTTAATATTCTTTCACTAGTGCACTGATATTATTTATACCATTTTTACAATAATGCAGTAGTCTGCATGACAGTAAATCTTCTATTTTTTGTGAATAAAAAATCAAAATAGAAAGCAAGAGTAATATAACAGGGGCCTAGAGACGTGACTAATGAACAGAGGATATGTTATTTTAGTGCCAAGAATGTCTGCATTGTTTATTTTGGACCCTATTTTGAAATTGGCATCTTTTTTAATTTGCATGAAATTGGCCAAATTGCCAATTTCTGACCACTTTATTGGGTAGTTGAAATCGGTAAATGGGCAGTTTCTTGTACTCAACTGATAGAAAAAATGGAGTTCTAAAGAAATTGCTATGAGTTAGGTTGACTGGAACAATATAACTGGCCGAAAATAGGGCTCAATGTCGGTGAAATTGCCGATGCGAATATATTGCCGAGATCGTTAACTTCGCAGGAGCATAATTCCATAAGCTTTCGATCAAATTTTGTACTTTTGGTGTCATTACCATCTGGAAAAGATTCTCTATTATTTCATAAGAAAAAATATTTTTTTTTTTTTCCAAAAATTATTCGACACCAGGAGACACTTCAGGATTTGGGGTTGTGAGTCAAAGGTTAAACATTTGTTTTAATCTCATCTATCCAAGCTGCTTTACCCCCTTTTCATTCTATCCAATGCCTCACACACTTCATCTACCCTCACACCTGACTCTTCCTCACTCCTACAAGATGTTATACCTCCTGCCCAATACGTGAAATTGCTGCCTTTCATCATCGACATATAACAACTCAAAACATTCTCTCATACAATTGCATTCAAATAAGCAAGCATACTTGTCCTAAATTCTGATCCTTATACAGTGGACCCCCGCTTAACGATCACCTCCAAATGCGACCAATTATGTAAGTGTATTTATGTAAGTGCGTTTGTACGTGTTATAGGTAGTAGGTTGGTAGACAGCAACCGCCCAGGGAGGTACTACCGTCCTGCCAAGTGAGTGTAAAACGAAAGCCTGTAATTGTTTTACATGATGGTAGGATTGCTGGTGTCCTTTTTTCTGTCTCATGAACATGCAAGATTTCAGGTACGTCTTGCTACTTCTACTTACACTTAGGTCACACTACACATACATGTACAAGCACATATATACACACCCCTCTGGGTTTTCTTCTATTTTCTTTCTAGTTCTTATTCTTGTTTATTTCCTCTTATCTCCATGGGGAAGTGGAACAGAATTCTTCCTCCGTAAGCCATGCGTGTTGTAAGAGGCGACTAAAATGCCGGGAGCAAGGGGCTAGTAACCTCTTCTCCTGTACATATTACTAAATGTAAAAGGAGAAACTTTCGTTTTTCCTTTTGGGCCACCCCGCCTTGGTGGGATACAGCCGGTGTGTTGAAAGAAGAAAGTTTGTACGTGTATGTTTGAGGGTCTGAAATGGACTAATCTACTTCACAATATTCCTTATGGGAAAAAATTCGGTCAGTACTGGCACCTGAACATACTTCTGGAATGAAAAAAGTTCGTTAACCGGGGGTCCACTGTATATCACTTCACTTACGGTTTTCATGATCTCTTATGTACCATTATACTTGCAGAGCATAACATGCTCTACAAGTAAATATTTAACCCTTTGAGGGTTTCGGCCGTACTAGAACGGCTTACGACCCAGGGTTTTTGACGTACTAGTACCCCTAAATTCTAGCGCCCTCAAATCTAGTGGGAGAAAGCTGGTAGGCCTACATATGAAAGAATGGGTCTATGTGGTCGGTGTGCACAGTATAAAAAAAATCGTGCAGCACACAGTGCATAATGAGAAAAAAAAAATTTGACCGTTTTTTTGGAATAAAACGACTTTGCACTGTATTTACGTATGGTATTTATTGTTGTATTCTAGTTTTCTTGGTCTCATTTTATAGAACGGAAGACATATTACAGAAATTGAGATGATTTTAACTTGTTTTACAATGAAAAGTACCTTGAAATTGAGCTCAAAGTAGCAGAAATGTTCGATTTTTACCAAAGTTCAAAAGTAAACAAATCATGCCAAGCGTCCAATACACGTCAACTGGTGAGTCTAATATTCTTTTGCAAGTGCGCCAATATTATTTATACAATTTTTTACACCAATGCAGTAGTCTGCATAACAGTAAATCTTCTATTTTTTGTGAGAATAAAAATTCAAAGTGGAAAGCAAAAGAATGTAAGAGGGGCCTTGAGATGTGACTAATGAACAGAGGAAATGTCATTTTAGTGCCAGGAATATCTTTCTTGTTTATTCTGGACCCTATTCGGAAATTGGCATCTTTTGAAATTTGCGTGAAATTGGCAAAATTGCTAAATTCTGACTACTCTATTGGATAGTTGAAATTGGTAAATGGGCGGTTTCTTGCACTCATTCGATAGAAAAAATGGAGTTCTAGCGAAATATTCATGTTTTTTGTCAACTAGTACAGTGGAATTGGCCGAAAATGGGGCTGAAAGTGGGCAAAATCGCCAATGCGTAAACATCGCCAAGACCGCTAACTTCGCGAGAGCATAATTCCGTAAGTTTTCCAGCAAATTTCATACTTTTGGTGTCATTATGATCAGAAAAAGATTCTCTATCTTTTCATGAGATTTTTTTTTTTTTTTTAAATTTGGCCGACCCTGAGAACGAGTCTCAGAGAGGGTCTGTCGACCCTCAAAGGGTTAATTACTTCTGCCAAAGAGGATCCCAGAATGGAGTCGAAATATACAGATCAATCAACCTGTGTTTGTCTCCATGTGGGTTACTTTTGAGCATTGACAAGTGTTCATTACACTTTAGTTATTCACTTATAGAGCATGTTATTTTGGTAGGCAAATGTGCAAATGTGCAAATTACCCAAGAATTTTAATACTGCTGGAATAATTTTCAATACCCATGTTTTGAATACAGTACAGTGGACCCCTGATTTTCGACCGGTGCAGAAATCAGCCAATTCAGAAATCGAGCACTTTTTTTTGGCGAAATTTCCCCCCAGATTTCGTACATCTGCTCGAAAATTGTTGGTACCAGATGCATTCACCTGGGCCACTCATACGTTTGTGACTCACTCTTGGGCATATTAAATGTCTTATTTTAGGTTAATATAGACATTTTCATTAATCTATGATATTTTCTTCAAAATTATGGAAGAAACATACTACACAGTATATAAACATGCCTTTGTTACTTGTTCACTACGAGAGTCCCTCTAGTCTTATCGCCATAGTTATAATACTAATACTTAATAATAATCACTCTTGGGCACATTAAATGTCTTATTTAGGGTTAATATAGACATTTTCATTAATCCATCTTATGATATTTTCTTCAAAATTATACAAGAAACACGTTACATAGCGTACAGCATAAGAACGTGCAATGCTCGTATGCTATCAAGTGGTGAATCAGGTGGAAAACATTACGTTTTCTCTGGTCGAGCGTTAGAGAAAACTGTGAATCTGGTGTCTGGCTCAGTCACCGCCCTTAACCCTTTGACTGTTTCAGGCCCCTCTCTGAAACTGTCATTCTATGTCGCCAAATATTCAAAAAAAAAAAATTATTTTTTCTTATGAAAATGTTAAGATTATTTTTCTGAGTGTTTTAGTCCAAAAAAAAAAATTTTGCCATCAGTACTTACCGAGATATAGAGCCGTGAAGTTTGCAGAAAATGAGCCGCGTATGGCAACAGCGGCGACTGCCGCTCACCTGGTAACTTTAGTTTACTTGTATTTGAAGGTTTTTTGTTTTTTTCACTATTTTATTTTTTCACATAACTTATGTGGCCTGTGAGACCAAAGTAAGGTGCAATGTACATATATACACTCGTTGTATACAACACAATAAGCACACAAACATAATTATCAATATATTGTTTACAAAACTTGTTTACAAAAACAAACAAACAATCATCCCCCTCCTCCTTCTCCTCCTCCTCCTCCTCCTTCTCCTCCTCCTCCTCCTCCTTCTCCTCCTCCTCCTCCTCCTTCTCCTCCTCCTCCTCCTCCTCCTCCTCCTTCTCCTCCTCCTCCTTCTCCTCCTCCTCCTTCTCCTCCTCCTCCTCCTCCTCCTTCTCCTTCCCCTTCTCCTCCTCCTCCTCCTCCTCCTCCTCCTCCTCCTTCTCCTCCTCCTCCTTCTCCTCCTCCTCCTTCTCCTTCTTCTTCTCCTCCTCCTCCTCCTTGTCTTGTGTGCTAGTGTGTGGCTTATAAATGTTTTGAGTCAGAAGTCGGCAGCTGTCAAAGTGACATATTGTCTCATTACTCACTCCCCCTCCCGCCTGTCAAAACAATGGGGTCAGATGCTGCTTCCCCTCCTCCATTCTATCTAATTATCTTTCTCCCTCATTCTATATCTTTCAATCTGTCTCTCTTTCTATCTGTCTGCCTATCTCTGTCTCACAGGTACACATAAATACAAGTATACATAGTGTAAATTACCTAGGATAACCCAAGAAATCCAGACAAAGTGCTATACTCTGGTTGAAGATGTGAGTAAACGTGATGACACAGTCTTGTGGCTCTCTCTGAGACAGAGAGCTAGATGGACAGACAGGGAGCTTGACAGACAAATAGACAGACAGAAATGTTTGTGTACCAGCAAAAACAAAGGGAGGGCGATGGTCATGTAATATTTCCTTATCAGCTCTACCCTCGTTTATGCTCATCAAAGTCAGCTCTTATCAGATGTTATCTCCCCTTATCTTGTCACTGTCATGGGGTGGACTTTTTTTTTTCTTGCTTCAAGGGAACAATATTATTACATCTTCTTCTTCCTCCTCCTCCTCCTCCTCCTCCTCCTCTTCTCCTCCTCCTCTTCTCCTCCTCCTCTTCTCCTCCTCCTCTTCCTCCCCTCCTCCTCCTCCTCCTCTTCCTCCCCCTCCTCCTCCATTGCTTTTGGTCTCAAACTCCTCCAAATCATGAAATTGATCTTCACTGACACTTCCATCTGTGTTAGAGCATCACTTGGGAAGAGAAGAGTCCCAGATTTGCTGGGGAATCACATATTTCTTACCGCTAGACATGCTGAAAATGGACAACTGAAATGGCATTCCCACAATGCACCACTGGCTCCCCGATATTTTTATATGGTGCACACTGACCATGGAGACCCATTCTCTCACGTGTGGGCCTACCAGCTTTCTCCTGCTTGATTTGAAGCTGCTAGAATTTATGCGTATAAATACGTCAGAAACATTGGCTTGTAAGACGTATTTATACGTCGGAAACAGTCAAAGGGTTAATATGCGTTTGTTTACAATTCTCGGCATGAATTATTCATTACTTCTCCCTTTGTTTATTATGGCACCTTAAGGTAATTGTTAGAAACGATTAAACTCAGTGAACATGTTATGTTGATGATCATAATATGGCTGTGTTCTTCAATGTAGGTAGCCATTAGGTGTTGCCCAGAGGGACTACATATGTGTACCTACATCTACCAGCTACCTACACTGATTTCCTACAAATAAATACTACTCACCTCTCGCCCTTACCTGGAGTTTACCTGGAGAGAGTTCCGGGGGTCAACGCCCCCGCGGCCTGGTCTGTGACCAGGCCTCCTACATTGAGACTACAGATATTTTAAGGTAAGTAATGAATGGATTAACCACTGAAGAGCTGCAACACTAGTTTTTTTTTTTTTCAACAAACCAGCCGTATCCCACCAAGACAGGGTGGCCCAAAAAGAAAAACGAAAGTTTCTCTTTTTAAATTTAGTAATTTGTACAGGAGAAGGGGTTACTAGGCCCTTGCTCCCGGCATTTTAGTCGCCTCTTACAACACGCATGGCTTACAGAGGAAGAATTCTGCTCCACTTCCCCATGGAGATAAGAGGAAATAAACAAGAACAAGCATTAGAAAGAAAATAGAAGAAAACCCAGAGGGGTGGGTATATATATGTTTGTACATGTATGTGTAGCGTGACCTAAGTGTAGATAGAAGTAGCAAGATGTACCTGAAATCTTGCATGTTTAAGAGACAGAAAAAAGGACACTAGCAATCCTACCATCATGTAAAACAATTACAGGCTTTCGTTTTACACTCACTTGGCAGGGCAGTAGTACCTCCCTGGGCAGTTGCTGTCTACCAACCTACTACCTATAAAACTATAGTTCTTTCTTTCTTTCAACGTACCAGCCGTATCCTACTGAGGTGGGGTGGCCCAAAAGGAAAAACGAAAGTTTCGCCTTTTAAATTTAGTAATATATACAGGAGAAGGGGTTACTAGCCCCTTGCTCCCAGCATTTTAGTCGCCTCTTATGACATGCATGGCTTACGGAGGAAGAATTCTGTTCCACTTCCCCATGGAGATAAGAGGAAATAGACAAGAACTAGAAAGAAAATAGAAAAAAACCCCAGAGGGGTATGTATATATATATATGCTTGTACATGTATGTGTAATGTGACCTAAGGTAAGTAGAAGTAGCAAGACGTACCTGAAATCTTGCATGTTTATGAAACAGAAAAAAGGACACCAGCAATCCTACCATCATGTAAAACAATTAAAGGCTTTCGTTTTACACTCACTTGGCAGGACAGTAGTACCTCCCTGGGCAGTTGCTGTCTACCAACCTACTACCTATAAAACTATAGTTCTTTCTTTCTTTCAACGTACCAGCCGTATCCTACTGAGGTGGGGTGGCCCAAAAGGAAAAACGAAAGTTTCGCCTTTTAAATTTAGTAATATATACAGGAGAAGGGGTTACTAGCCCCTTGCTCCCAGCATTTTAGTCGCCTCTTATGACATGCATGGCTTACGGAGGAAGAATTCTGTTCCACTTCCCCATGGAGATAAGAGGAAATAGACAAGAACTAGAAAGAAAATAGAAAAAAACCCAGAGGGGTATGTATATATATATATGCTTGTACATGTATGTGTAATGTGACCTAAGGTAAGTAGAAGTAGCAAGACGTACCTGAAATCTTGCATGTTTATGAAACAGAAAAAAGGACACCAGCAATCCTACCATCATGCAAAACAATTACAGGCTTTCGTTTTACACTCACCTGGCAGGACGGTTGCTGTCTACCAACCTACTACCTATAACACTATAGTTATTCTCTACAAAATTTATTTTTTGTTAATATTTTTGGGTGTCTGAAATGGATTAATTGGATTTACATTATTTCTTATGGGAAATATTACTTCGGTTTTCGGCCAACCTTCTGGAACGGAAAACTGGGGGTCTACTGTACTGATAATTAAGAGAGAGTCTGGAGAAAAATGTTTACTTTTATGGGAGCAGTAATCTAAAATATACCTAAATTAGTAATTACCTATGACAAAGAGAAGGAGTGAACTGTCCTGGGTAGATTTCCCGGGCAAATTTGAAGAAGGGACGAGGATCTCGCTGGAAGTAGTGAATATCGAACATTGCCTGTGGATCTGGTAAATCAGGAAAGTCAACAGCAAGGCGCGCATAAATTCCATCTCTGCTCCTGAAGTCTGGGATGCCACACGAGACTGACACCTGTAATTACAATACAATACAGAAATTGCATATAAAACTAAAAATTTATAAAAACTTTAGACTTCAAATATTAAAAGTAAGATATCTTGAGACATTTAAAACCTTCATAAGCATTTCCAGGTCTACCTCCCTTACTTTATGTGATTGATGCATTCATTCTTGACCCATGAAGCATAAAGCTAATTCTCATAAAGTGAATCCAAAATAATTTTGGTAAAGCATGATTTGTTCTGAAACTTTGCAAAGTCCACATTTCTTGACCAATGTTTACCAGAAAAATATGAGCTTACCACACATTCACCAAATGATCAATTTAAATAAAAAATGAATCTGGTATAAAAAAAAAAAAGCAATCCCCATAAAAAAATTGGGAAAAATATTCTACTTTTCTATACACATTATTTATTTGTTGACACATCGTCCATTTCCCACCATGGCAGGGTGACCCGAAAAAAAAAGACACTTTTATCATCATTCACTCTATCAGTCTTGCCAGAGGTATGCCTACACTACAGTTAAACTGCAACATATCAACACCCCTCCTTCTGAGTGCAGGCACTGTACTTCCCACCTCCAGGACTCAAGTCCAGCTAACTGGTTTCCCTTGAATCCCTTCATAAAGATTACTCTGCTCATACTTCAACAGCACATCGTCATAAAAACTATTCGTCTCCACTGACTCCTACCTAACATGCTCATACATCCTTGCTGAAGTCCAAGCCCCTCACACACAAAACCCATAATAATCCTCCCTTCACTACCAATCAACCAGCCTGTCATTGTTTGACTTGCACACATGAATCTGTGAATACACATCTCCCTCCCTTAACCCCCTAGTCCAGAATTTGTGTCGGCAGAGCCCAACTTCATCTGGCTGGGTATCCACTGTCTTTTGAACTGACACAAGACACTTAAATTGAAAACCAATCATTGAAGTACAGTCAAAATATTGCTAATTAGATTTCCCGCACCCAAATCTGTTTTCATTCTTTATGAACTTCAATATAAACCAGTAAAGATATTTAAGAAAATTGTTACAAAATCAAATAGGGCTGGACTTGGGTTATCACATAAGAATGTAATTTTACAGTACATAGTGATATAGCAAATTACTGGTATAAATATGATCACTGCACATAAACGAATTCACACAAAGTGAGGGAAACCTGTATGGTTTTTTGTGCAATTCTGTTTAATCCTATATTTTTTTTAATTTTAATGCAGATATCACTAAAACAACATGCAAATCTAAACACTAACCCCTGCACCAGTTAAGACAATAATCTTCCGACAGGATTTCATTAATCTCACTACATCCTCAATAGTATTGATGTGCCGTAATTTTTCTCTTCTTGGAGGCTCTGACAACATGTTGACAATAAGCCGCCACAATGTTACATCAGCCACTCCTTCAGGAATTTCAGCTGTAGTCCCCAGGACATGGGTGAGGATAATACGTGGGTTGACCCCACGCATCATCTGCTGCTGTACCCAAGACATGGGACCTGAAATACATGAAGCTTATGTAAATACATGCAAGATATATATTTTCTACATACATTTCCCAAACAAATTACGTACAAACTTTAAAAAGAAAAACTTTCATTTTTCATTTTAGGTCACCCTGCCTCGATGGGATATGGCTGGTTTGTTGAAAAAAAAAAATTGTACTGCATGTAAATGTAAAAACTATTTTTTAAAACCAATGTTTACTCATTCCATGAAATGCATAAGCAATTAAGTAAATTAAACAGGTTTTAGGAAGGGTAGGGAATGTGTAGATCAAGTGTACAGTGAAGCACATAAGTGAACAATGCTTAGATAAAGTTAAGGAACTTTTCATTAGCATATAATAGGATGGTTAAGGGAGCAATGAAGCAGATATTGCAAATATATGGAATAGGTAGTAGGTCACTTCAAGAAATAAGGAGCTTTTATGTGGATAGCAAGGCACAGGTTAGGGTTAAGTAGGAGAGAGAGATTGGCAAATGAATTTGGGAGAGTATGCAAAAGAAAGAAATTAAAATTTAACATAAGAAAGATCAAGGTGATGAGAGTACCCAAAAATATATGCATTGAGAGACTGGATATTAGATTGGTGGGAAGGAGTACTGAAGTAAATGTGTTCAGATATCTGGGAAGTGGACTTGTCCTTGAGAGATGAGGTGAATCTTAGAAGTGATGAAGGGAAAAAGGTGGGTGATACACTGAGGCATCTTTGGAGACAGAGAACTTTAGCCATGAAGACAAAAAGGAGAATGCACCAAAGTATAGTAATACCAACAATACTGAAGGGGGTGTGAAGCATAAGTTTTGAATGTTGAAGTGAGGAGGAGGCTGGAGGCAATAAAGATGCATTTGAGGGCAATGTGTGGTGTGATTATGATGCAGAGAATTCAGAGCTTGGAGATTAGGAGTGGAGTTACCAAAAGTAGTATTCAGAGGACTGAGGAAAGGCTGTTGAGATGGTTTGAACGTCAGAAGATGGAGAAAAAAATAAGATGACAAGGAGGGCACATAATCTAGAGAGTAAAGGAGGGGTAGGGGTCATCCTAGGAAAGATTGGAGGGAGGAGGTAAAGGTTTTGAGTACTAAGGGATGGACCCTGGCATCAATAATGTAGATCTACATGTGGGACCCTGGCATTAATAACATAGATCTATGTGACGGACAGTGAAAGGGTTAAGCACTTCATTCTTAGTATCACGTTTAATTATTCACACACCTTCACGTATACTTATATGTACCTTTCACAAAGGTAAACAGTCTCCCCAAAAAACATCTGTAGATTTCACCAATACTACTGAACAAAATGAGGATGTATACCTTGCCCATGTCATCCTATATCACCAACAGAAACTTAATATGGGCCAGTATGCTTGTTGCAGTGCTCCTCTATTCTTGCTATTTTCTCCTTTATGCTCCTCATCCCCCCCTTATTTTGTACCTAGCATGGGACAGTGGGCCTACTTCAGTGCTCCTTTTGCACTGGGTTACCTGATCTCACTGTATGATCATGGGTGAATATGTACAATAAAGGTTTTCCTGCATGTATATTTTTTCCAGTACTAGGGTACTGCTAAAACTGAATCCTTTCTAGTACATCTTTAAAATGTAAATAGTGTACTATATATGCCAACAGAGTACAGTATATTAATTCATCCATTTTGTACTTTTACCTTTGCACATGCATGTTAATTCAACTTGTATTTTTAATTGTTAGTGAAAGTTATAACAACCCATTCGATCAGTCATACCATATAATTTAATATTTTATCAGTATCATTTCCTCAAGTTCATTAGTACAGTATACTTTTATTTCTCTACACATTATCATCATTCTAACAATGAAGCAGCAGGAACCCCTATTTCCTTTCCATTATATAATTAATAGTTCATCAAGAGATTATGAATGACACTTAGGTATTTCAATAAAAAAAGAGTAATTACCAAGCTTAACAACTCACCAGCACAAGGTTTCCAGTCCTTTCCAGAAAAATTTGAAAAGTCAGACAGTCCACTGAGATTGGACGTGGTAGATGCTACAGACTGTCTATCATCCTCATCCTCCTCCTCATCCTCTTCCTCTTCCTGACTCGCAGTTGTTCCAATGGGCCAGTTTTCAGAACAGTCATTGACTGAACTATCATTGGTATTATCACTGCTTAATTGATTTTCAATTCTACCAATATTTTCCCCTTGACTGGAGCTTGTTCTGCTGTGGAAAATGGTATTCCATTACATATATGTAGTTAAAAAAAAAAATATCTTGCAACATTTAAAGTGAATCTTAATATGTACATACTGCATAATACGTATACAGGTCCGCCATCACAAATCCAGCAATCAGTTATTCGGCACTAACTTTGGCTAGCATAATTTCAAATTTCCAGAGTCGCCACACCAACCTGCTGGTACTATTTGGTGGCGCTACTTGCTGCATAAGTCATTCCAATTTCTTTTTCTCCATTTATTGTTTTAACCTGCTTACTTTTAGCCCTAGCCATGGTTCCAATGAATAAAAGAAATGCTTCTCATTATGTAAAGCACCTACACAGTACATTACCCATTAAAGATAAGGTGGCTTTGAAGCCACTGTCGGTTGCCATGAACTCAGTCTCATGAAGCAGGAAAATATGCTTTATTATTACGCTAATATCAACACTACAGCTTATTTGCCTATCACAATTGATCTAATATGACA
>NC_091296.1:71911516-71976516 GCF_038502225.1 Cherax quadricarinatus | reverse complement strand
AAGTTAGTGAACATAGAAAAGAGTAGGTGATGGGTGTCAAATGAATTTAGATAAAGAAAAATTGGATATCAAATTCAGGGGAGGAGTATGGAAGAAGAAGATGTTTCGGATACAGGGAGTTGGCATTGTGTGGATGGGTTATGAAGGATGAGGTTAATCATATGATGAGGAAAAAAGGTAGTGGTGCGTTGAGGTATATGTGAGTCAAACATTATCTATGGAGGCAGAGAATGTAGAAAGTATAAGTCGTCCAACACTCTTATGGGTGAACTTGAGCTTGGGTAAAATACCTTGCAGCAGACGGTTGGAGGCAGTGGAGTGTCTGTTTAAGGGCAATGTGTGGTATAAATATTATGCAGAAAATTCGGTGTGGAAATTAGAAGGTGTGGAGTTAATAAAAACCATTAGTCAGAGGGCAGAGGGGAGGGTTGTTGAGGGTGGTTGGTCCATTTAGAGAGAATGGATCAAAAGTAGATGACATGGAACATATAAAATCCTATGGGGAAGGGGCCGAGGGCGGGGTAAGATTAGATCTCGAGGGTTGGAGGGGATTGAGGTTTTGTGGGATAAGGGGCTTGGACTTCAAGCAGCGTCGTGGCGTGACATAAGTGAATGGGAGGCGAATGGTACCCAGGACCTGGCGATCTGTTAGTGTGAGCAGGGTAATATTTAGTGAAGGGATTCAGGGACGGTTATTTTTCATATGTTCGGACTTGAGTCTGGAAATGGGAAGTACAATGCCTGCACTTCAAGGAGGGGTTTGGGATATTGGCAGTTTGGAGGATATATTGTATATCTTTATATGTGTATGCTTCTGAACTGTTGTATTCAGGCACCTCTGCAAACAGTGATAATGTGATGATGATAAGAAATGTTGAATGATATGTGAGGGGATTTTCTTTCTTTTTGAGTCACTGCCTCGGTGGGAGCCGGCCGACTTGTTGATATATATAAATATATATATGTATATATATATGTAAATATATATATATATGTAGGTAGTAGGTTGGTAGACAGCAACCACCCAGGGAGGTACTACCGTCCTGCCAAGTGAGTGTAAAACGAAAGCCTGTGATTGTTTTACATGATGGTAGGATTGCTGGTGTCTTTTGTCTGTCTCATAAATATGCAAGATTACAGGCATGTCTTGCTACTTCTACTTACACTTAGGTCACACTATACATACATGTACACATTTATTTATACACACTCATCTGAGTTTTCTTTGATTTTTATCTTAATAGTTCTTGGTCTTATTAATTTTCCTTTTATATCCATGGGGAAGTGGAATAAGAATCTTTCCTCCGTAAGCCATGCGTGTTGTAAAAGTCAACTAAAATGCCGGGAACAATGGGCTAGTAACCCCTTTTCCTGTAAAGATTACTAAAAAGAATAAGAAGAAGAAAATTGTCAAAGTGGGAAGTCTGAATGTGCGTGGATGTTGTGCAGATGATAAGAAAGAGATGATTGTGGATGTTATGAATGAGAAGAAGCTGGATGTCCTGGCTTTAAGTGAAACAAAGCTGAAGGGGGTGGGAGAGTTTCAGTGGAGAGGAATAAATGGGATTAGGTCAGGGGTTTCAAATAGAGTTAGAGCTAAAGAAGGAGTAGCAATAATGTTGAAGGATAAGCTATGGCAGGAAAAGAGGGACTACAAATGTATAAATTCAAGGATTATGTGGAGTAAAATAAAGATTGGATGTGAAAAGTGGGTTATAATAAGCGTGTATGCACCTGGAGAAGAGAGAAGTGTAGAGGAGAGAGAGAGATTTTGGAAATGTTGAGTGAATGCGTGGGGAGTTTTGAATCAAGTGTGAGAGTAATGGTGGTTGGGGATTTCAATGCTAAAGTGGGTAAAAATGTTATGGAGGGAGTAGTAGGTAAATTTGGGGTGCCAGGGGTAAATGTAAATGGGGAGCCTTTAATTGAGCTATGTGTAGAAAGAAATTTGGTAATAAGTAATACATATTTTATGAAAAAGAGGATAAATAAATATACAAGGTATGATGTAGCACGTAATGAAAGTAGTTTATTAGATTATGTATTGGTGGATAAAAGGTTGATGGGTAGGCTCCAGGATGTACATGTTTATAGAGGGGCAACTGATATATCGGATCATTATTTAGTTGTAGCTACAGTTAAAGTAAGAGGTAGATGGAAAAGAGGAAGGTGGCAACAACAAGTAAGAGGGAGGTGAAAGTGTATAAACTAAGGGAGGAGGAAGTTCGGGTGAGATATAAGCGACTATTGGCAGAAAGGTGGGCTAGTGCAAAGATGAGTAGTGGGGGGGTTGAAGAGGGTTGGAATAGTTTTAAAAATGCAGTATTAGAATGTGGGGCAGAAGTTTGTGGTTATAGGAGGGTGGGTGCAGGAGGAAAGAGGAGTGATTGGTGGAATGATGAAGTAAAGGGTGTGATAAAAGAGAAAAAGGTAGCTTATGAGAGGTTTTTACAAAGCAGAAGTGTTATAAGAAGAGCAGAGTATATGGAGAGTAAAAGAAAGGTAAAGAGAGTGGTGAGAGAGTGCAAAAGGAGAGCAGATGATAGAGTGGGAGAGGCACTGTCAAGAAATTTTAATGAAAATAAGAAAAAATTTTGGAGTGAGTTAAACAAGTTAAGAAAGCCTAGGGAAAATATGGATTTGTCAGTTAAAAACAGAGTAGGGGAGTTAGTAGATGGGGAGATGGAGGTATTGGGTAGATGGCGAGAATATTTTGAGGAACTTTTAAATGTTAAGGAAGAAACAGAGGCAGTAATTTCATGCACTGGTCAGGGAGGTATACCATCTTTTAGGAGTGAAGAAGAGCAGAATGTAAGTGTGGGGGAGGTACGTGAGGCATTACGTAAAATGAAAGGGGGTAAAGCAGCTGGAACTGATGGGATCATGACAGAAATGTTAAAAGCAGGGGGGGATATAGTGTTGGAGTGGTTGGTACTTTTGTTTAATAAATGTATGAAAGAGGGGAAGGTACCTAGGGATTGGCGGAGAGCATGTATAGTCCCTTTATATAAAGGGAAAGGGGACAAAAGAGACTGTAAAAATTATAGAGGAATAAGCTTATTGAGTATACCAGGAAAAGTGTATGGTAGGGTTATAATTGAAAGAATTAGAGGTAAGACAGAATGTAGGATTGCGGATGAGCAAGGAGGTTTCAGAGTGGGTAGGGGATGTGTAGATCAAGTGTTTACATTGAAGCATATATGTGAACAGTATTTAGATAAAGGTAGGGAAGTTTTTATTGCATTTATGGATTTAGAAAAGGCATATGATAGAGTGGATAGAGGAGCAATGTGGCAGATGTTGCAAGTATATGGAATAGGTGGTAAGTTATTAAATGCTGTAAAGAGTTTTTATGAGGATAGTGAGGCTCAGGTTAGGGTGTGTAGAAGAGAGGGAGACTACTTCCCGGTAAAAGTAGGTCTTAGACAGGGATGTGTAATGTCACCATGGTTGTTTAATATATTTATAGATGGGGTTGTAAAGGAAGTAAATGCTAGGGTGTTCGGGAGAGGGGTGGGATTAAATTTTGGGGAATCAAATTCAAAATGGGAATTGACACAGTTACTTTTTGCTGATGATACTGTGCTTATGGGAGATTCTAAAGAAAAATTGCAAAGGTTAGTGGATGAGTTTGGGAATGTGTGTAAAGGTAGAAAGTTGAAAGTGAACATAGAAAAGAGTAAGGTGATGAGGGTGTCAAATGATTTAGATAAAGAAAAATTGGATATCAAATTGGGGAGGAGGAGTATGGAAGAAGTGAATGTTTTCAGATACTTGGGAGTTGACGTGTCGGCGGATGGATTTATGAAGGATGAGGTTAATCATAGAATTGATGAGGGAAAAAAGGTGAGTGGTGCTTTGAGGTATATGTGGAGTCAAAAAACGTTATCTATGGAGGCAAAGAAGGGAATGTATGAAAGTATAGTAGTACCAACACTCTTATATGGGTGTGAAGCTTGGGTGGTAAATGCAGTAGCGAGGAGACGGTTGGAGGCAGTGGAGATGTCCTGTTTAAGGGCAATGTGTGGTGTAAATATTTTACAGAAAATTCGGAGTGTGGAAATTAGGAGAAGGTGTGGAGTTAATAAAAGTATTAGTCAGAGGGCAGAAGAGGGGTTGTTGAGGTGGTTTGGTCATTTAGAGAGAATGGATCAAAGTAGAATGACATGGAAAGCATATAAATCTATAGGGGAAGGAAGGCGGGGTAGGGGTCGTCCTCGAAAGGGTTGGAGAGAGGGGGTAAAGGAGGTTTTGTGGGCAAGGGGCTTGGACTTCCAGCAAGCGTGCGTGAGCGTGTTAGATAGGAGTGAATGGAGACGAATGGTACTTGGGACCTGACGATCTGTTGGAGTGTGAGCAGGGTAATATTTAGTGAAGGGATTCAGGGAAACCGGTTATTTTCATATAGTCGGACTTGAGTCCTGGAAATGGGAAGTACAATGCCTGCACTTTAAAGGAGGGGTTTTGGGATATTGGCAGTTTGGAGGGATATGTTGTGTATCTTTATATGTGTATGCTTCTAGACTGTTGTATTCTGAGCACCTCTGCAAAAACAGTGATAATGTGCGAGTGTGGTGAAAGTGTTGAATGATGATGAAAGTATTTTCTTTTTGGGGATTTTCTTTCTTTTTTGGGTCACCCTGCCTCGGTGGGAGACGGCCGACTTGTTGAAAAAAAAAAAAAAAAAAAAAAAAAAAAAATATATATATATATATATATATATATATATATATATATTATATATATATTTTTTATTATTATTATCACACCGGCCGATTCCCACCAAGGCAGGTTGGCCCGAAAAAGAAAAACTTTCACCATCATTCACTCCATCACTGTCTTGCCAGAAGGTTGCTTTACACTACAGTTTTTAAACTGCAACATTAACACCCCTCCTACATGTATTTGGGAGTTGACGTGTCAGCGGATGGATTTATGAAGGCTGAGGTTAATTATAGAATTGATGAAGGAAAAAAGGTGAGTGGTGCATTGAGGTATATGTGGAGGCAAAAAATGTTATCTATGGAGGCAAAGAAGGGAATGTATGAAAGTGTAGTAGTAACAACACTCTTACATGGGAGTGAAGCTTGGGTTGTGAATGCAGAAGCGAGGAGGCGGTTGGAGGCAGTGATGTCCTGTCTAAGGGCAATGTGTGGTGTAAATATTATGCAAAATATTCGGAGTGTGGAAATTACCAGAAGGTGTGGAGTTAATAAAAGTATTAGTCAGAGGGCTGAAGAGGGGTTGTTGAGGTGGTTTCATCATTTAGAGAGAATGGATCAAAGTAGAATGACATGGAGAGCATTTAGATCTGTAGGGGAAGGAGGGCAGGGTAGGGGTCACCCTCGAAAAGGTTAGAAGGAAGGGGTAAGGGAGGTTTTGTGGGCGAGGGACTTGGACTTCCAGCAGGCGTGCGTGAGCGTGTTCGATAGGAGTGAATGGAGACGCATGGTATTTGGGACCTGACGATCTGTTGGAGTGTGAGCAGGGTAATATTTAGTGAAGGGATTCAGGGAAACCGGTTATTTTTATATAGCCGGACTTGAGTCCTGGAAATGGGAAGTACAATGCCTGCACTCTAAAGGAGGGTTTTGGGATATTAGTAGTTTGGAGGGATATGTTGTGTATCTCTATACGTATACGCTTCTAAGCTGTTGTGTTCTGAGCACCTCTGCAAAAACAGTGTTTTTGTGTGAGTGAGGTGAAAGAGTTGAATGATGAAAGTATTTTCTTTTTGGGGATTTTCTTTCTTTTTGGGTCACCCTGCCTCGGTGGGAGACAGCCGTCTTGTTAAAAAAAAAATATATATATATATATACAGTGGACCCCCAGTTAACGATATTTTTTCACTCCAGAAGTATGTTCAGGTGCCAGTACTGACTGAATTTGTTCCCATGAGGAATATTGTGAAGTAGATTAGTCCATTTCAGACCCCCAAACATACACGTACAAACGCACTTACATAATTACACTTACATAATTGGTCACATTCGTAGGTAATCGTTATGCGGGGGTCCACTGTATATATATGTATATATATATATATATATATATATATATATATATATATATATATATATATATATATATATATATATATATACATATATATAATATATATATATAATATATATATATAATATATATATATAAATATAATATATATAAATATAATATATATAAATATATATATAAATAAATATATATATACATATAAATATATATACATATAAATACAGTGGACCCCCGGTTAACGATATTTTTTCACTCCATAAGTATGTTCAGGTGCCAGTACTGACCGAATTTATTCCCATAAGGAATATTGTGAAGTAGATTAGTCCATATAATATATAATATATATAATATATATATATATATAATATATGTATATATAAATATATTTATATGTATATATATATATATATATATATATATATATATATATATATATATATATATATATATATATATATATATATATATATATATATATATATATATATATATATATATATATATATATATATATATATATATATATATATATATATATATATATATATATATATATATATATATATATATATATATATATATATATATATATATATATATATATATATATATATATATATATATATATATATATATATATATATATATATATATATACATATAAATATATATATATATATACATATATTTTTTTTTTTTCAACAAGTTGGTCATCTCCCACCGAGGCAGGGTGACCCAAAAAAAGAAAGAAAATCCCCAAAAAGAAAATACTTTCATCATCATTCAACACTTTCACCACACTCACACATTATCACTGCTTTTGCAGAGGTGCTCAGAATACAACAGTTTAGAAGCATATACGTATAAAGATACACAACATATCCCTCCAAACTGCCAATATCCCAAACCCCTCCTTTAAAGTGCAGGCATTGTACTTCCCATTTCCAGGACTCAAGTCCGACTATAAGAAAATAACCGGTTTCCCTGAATCCCTTCACTAAATATTACCCTGCTCACACTCCAACAGATCGTCAGGTCCCAAGTACCATTCGTCTCCATTCACTCCTATCTAACACGCTCACGCACACTTGCTGGAAGTCCAAGCCCCTTGCCCACAAAACCTCCTTTACCCCCTCTCTCCAACCCTTTCGAGGACGACCCCTACCCCGCCTTCCTTCCCCTATAGATTTATATGCTTTCCATGTCATTCTGCTTTGATCCATTCTCTCTAAATGACCAAACCACCTCAACAACCCCTCTTCTGCCCTCTGACTAATACTTTTATTAACTCCACACCTTTTCCTAATTTGCACACCGAATTTTCTGCATAATATTTACATCACACATTGCCCTTAAACAGGACATCTCCACTGCCTCCAACCGTCTCCTCGCTGCTGCATTTACCACCCAAGCTTCACACCCATATAAGAGTGTTGGTACTACTATACTTTCATACATTCCCTTCTTTGCCTCCATAGATAACGTTTTTTGACTCCATATATACCTCAACGCACCACTCACCTTTTTTCCCTCATCAATTCTATGATTAACCTCATCCTTCAAAAATCCATCCGCCAACACGTCAACTCCGAAGTATCTAAAAACATTCACTTCTTCCATACTCCTCCTCCCCAATTTGATATCCAATTTTTCTTTATCTAAATCATTTGACACCCTCATCACCTTACTCTTTTCTATGTTCACTTTCAACTTTCTACCTTTACACACATTCCCAAACTCATCCACTAACCTTTGCAATTTTTCTTTAGAATCTCCCATAAGCACAGTATCATCAGCAAAAAGTAACTGTGTCAATTCCCATTTTGAATTTGATTCCCTAAAATTTAATCCCACCCCTCTCCCGAACACCCTAGCATTTACTTCCTTTACAACCCCATCTATAAATATATTAAACAACCATGGTGACATTACACATCCCTGTCTAAGACCTACTTTTACCGGGAAGTAGTCTCCCTCTCTTCTACACACCTAACCTGAGCCTCACTATCCTCATAAAAGCTCTTTACAGCATTTAATAACTTACCACCTATTCCATATACTTGCAACATCTGCCACATTGCTCCTCTATCCACTCTATCATATGCCTTTTCTAAATCCATAAATGCAATAAAAACTTCCCTACCTTTATCTAAATACTGTTCACATATATGCTTCAATGTAAACACTTGATCTACACATCCCCTACCCATTCTGAAACCTCCTTGCTCATCCGCAATCCTACATTCTGTTTTACCTCTAATTCTTTCAATTATAACCCTACCGTACACTTTTCCTGGTATACTCAGTAAACTTATTCCTCTATAATTTTTACAGTCTCTTTTGTCCCCTTTCCCTTTATATAAAGGGACTATACATGCTCTCTGCCAATCCCTAGGTACCTTCCCCTCTTTCATACATTTATTAAACAAAAGTACCAACCACTCCCAACACTATATCTCCCCCTGCTTTTAACATTTCTGTCATGATCCCATCAGTTCCAGCTGCTTTACCCCCTTTCATTTTACGTAATGCCTCACGTACCTCCCCCACACTTACATTCTGCTCTTCTTCACTCCTAAAAGATGGTATACCTCCCTGACCAGTGCATGAAATTACTGCCTCTGTTTCTTCCTTAACATTTAAAAGTTCCTCAAAATACTCTCGCCATCTACCTAATACCTCCATCTCCCCATCTACTAACTCCCCTACTCTGTTTTTAACTGAGAAATCCATACTTTCCCTAGGCTTTCTTAACTTGTTTAACTCACTCCAAAATTTTTTCTTATTTTCATTAAAATTTCTTGACAGTGCCTCTCCCACTCTATCATCTGCTCTCCTTTTGCACTCTCTCACCACTCTCTTTACCTTTCATTTACTCTCCATATACTCTGTTCTTATTATAACACTTCTGCTTTGTATATATATACTATTTTCTGAAGACTTTACTGCACAGAGTATTTTATGATAATGTTCAATGTGGATCTTATACTTACGGAGTGATGTCATCCTCTAAACTCTGGGGAGGTGTGAGCTCATTGAATCCAGAGTCTGAAGTAATTGTAAATTCCGTACCATTGCTGTAGCTTCCTGAAGAATATATAAAAAATTAAACTATTTACATAATAATAATAATAATAATAGCAATTTATTTAGCATGATACAATGTTTGTACAGAGATGGGCAACATTTAGTTGTGTATTCAGAAAGTCCATAGTTATGCAGAACATTTCAGTTGCATTCATAACAAGTTACTTATGCAGACATGAATTCAATCACAAAAAATCAGTGTAACTTATATGTGGTTTTGAAATATTTACATTAATGTACCTCATAATTCAACATAGTATGATTGAATTTAAACAGGTTTTAAGCAATTACGAGTTATTTACAATAGGCAGTCTAGGTATTTTTTGAGAATGGTTGGTAATATGCCACTGTACATAAAATATCCCAGCATTTTTTGAACATTTTTAAGTTGTCTCTGAATTCATTAATTTTATCCCATTCCAGCACACAACAATGCAAGGTGTGACAATATAACATCTGGCAGTTATGTTTAGTTATGTGTACATCAACCGATGATACTGATGCAACCTCCCAGATACACTTGTAGCTCAGTGGCAGAGAGCAGAAGTGACATCCAAGAGTTTGCTGATTTTGCTAGATGCACTATAGACATGTGGCTCTCCTGCATGACAGAATGATGATAGGTGAACTGACTTGTGCCAATCTCCCTCAGTCTCAAGTCAATAAAGTTCAACTAAAGTTCATTACATATTGCTTTCAAACAGCCCAAGACTGAAATATACTCCCTCCCTGAAGCCACATGTATTTGCAAATTCGTCAGTTCCATCATGCTTCTGAAAACCAATGTGAGATGAAATCACTGGTGTTCTACTCCACTGGCAACAATTCTAAAATATCCATGTCTGGCTTCTGACACAAGCATGTCATAATTGGCACTCATGGAGTTAAAAGCATTTATGGATGATAGTGAATCAATTACAATTCAGGTGTCAACCTTAGAAACATGGATGCATTCCAGCACAAGGAGTATAACAAATAGTTCAGTTTGAAGGGTAGAAGCCCAATTGTTGATGCATGCTTCAATTTCTACACAAGAGCCATCACTGTATGAAAATAGTGGCACTACCTTCTGCACCAGTAGATTAGTGAACAGAGCCCTCAACATAAATAATTTGTGGAAGCGAGTGCTATGTGCTTCAAGAAACATGCTAGGGATCAAGCTGAAGATTCGGTTGTGATTTAAGGTCTTTTGGAAGAAAAACCCATACAAGCTTTCTTCATCACTAGTAAGCACTCCTCTAAATGGGCAAAAAAAAAAAAACTGAATTCCGAATGAATCAGATACATAATTTATGTCAAGTAAAACCAGCGGACACTTCCCTGCATCATGGGAGATTACCTCAGTACAAACCATTATCCATATGCACAAGGAGCTTCACCATCATTATTATTTCATTACAGTATGTCAAATCACTATTTATACAGCTCTCATGTCATGCTCTGTGAATACAGAATTTAAGGTATAATATTTAAAAACAAATTATGAAGAAGGTGGTAAGACCAATAAAAGGTCTCCGTAAACGCCCCCTTTTCAAAGTTAGGTTTAAAACCTTATTATCGCAAGTGAGTTATTATCATCTCAGATTACCGGGAACCTAACATAAATAAATACTTTAAACCCTAAAATAAGAACAGCATTAACATATCAGTGCAAATAAACGCAGAAATAAATTCTTCAATGTATATACACAATACTATTTGAAGTTCCCGGGAGGATGTCATAAGGAGAGTGAGGGGGGTAGTGGAGGAAGGTTGGATGGTGTTAGAGGAGGGTTGGATAGTGTTGAGGCGGAGCGCACACACTACAATCCTCCTCCACCATCACATCCCGATGCTCACTTGTTCCTTTGTTCAATCCCACTCCCCGAAGTGGGCGTATCGATCAAACTGAAACATCTAGGCTTGAGTAACATATATGCTCACCTAAAATTATCTACAAAAATAAAGCATGCGTGAATAAATGGAACGAGGTACTTACAGCGATGTGGAATTCAGGCGAAGCCTTAAAATTAGGTATATATCGGTGCGCGCGCATCCGCCATCTTGGGTTCATCGACTGGTTAGCCCCCGCCAAAATTCTACCTACTATTTAAGTGAAATTAAAAAATAACTCCAGTACTTTCACAGACCTGTAAGTAGCTCCGACGTTCCTGCAAAACAATGGAAGTCACTGTCATATTGTTGGGACGAAGTATCCTCTGGGAAATCGAGTCTGGGTCGTTTGGCAGGCAGAGCGGACTCCATCCCGTATGCTGCGTCCGCCATTGTCGTGCCTCTTGCCTGACGTCACGCTGCGTTGCCAAACCTGGCGACGGCCGTGGCGGCAGTCAGCGGCGGCGGCGGCGGCGGTAACGGCAGAGGCAGAGGCGGCGGCAGCAGCAGCAGCAGCGGCGACAACTTGTGCAGCAGCAACAACGAAGGTCATCAGCGCGAGGTTATGTTAGTCAAGACGGAAGGAGTCCCAGTACTCGGCCACAACTCTGCCTACACTACTGACAACCACACTCATCGCTATTACAACATAAACTTTCATATTTTCCTTTAACACAAAACAATATCTGATCTCATATTTATTGCATAGGTTCAGTTTTGTTGTGAGTTAGATGGTAAAGTTCTTGTGTGCGGAAATATAGCTAAAGAGCTAGTAATGGTGAATGTATTTTCCTCTCTGAGTGAAAAGGGCGGATATAAATACATATACATATATATATATATATATATATATATATATATATATATATATATATATATATATATATATATATATATATATATATATATATATACATATATACATATATACAGCAGCTGTTTGACCACAATGAAAGAAAATACATTCACCATCACTCATTCCTTACACATGTTTCCAGAAGTGCGCAGGCATTACAGTCTAAATGTCGCACCTGCTCACACCATCTCCAGTCATCCTTCAGTGATGGCACTGTACTTGTCACCACCAGGACTGTAACATCCCCAGTCATCCTTCAGTGATGGCACTGTACTTCTCACCACCATAAAGGACCCCAATGGAAATAAGTCACTCTGTCTGACTTTTTTGGGTTATCCTAGGTTCTCTACACATATGCTGCTATGTATGATAATTCTATGTAACTGTATTTGTGTATACCTGAATAAACTTACTTACTTACTTACTTACTAGGACTGTAACATCTCCAGTCATCCTTCAGAGTGCAGGCACTGTACTTCCCGCATCCAGGACTGTAACATCTCCAGTCATCCTTCAGAGTGCAGGCACTGTACTTCCCGCATCCAGGACTGTAACATCCCCAGTCATCCTTCAGAGTGCAGGCACTGTACTTCCCGCATCCAGGACTGTAACATCCCCAGTCATCCTTCAGAGTGCAGGCACTGTACTTCCCGCATCCAGGACTGTAACATCCCCAGTCATCCTTCAGAGTGCAGGCACTGTACTTCCCACATCCAGGACTGTAACATCCCCAGTCATCCTTCAGAGTGCAGGCACTGTACTTCCCGCATCCAGGACTGTAACATCCCCAGTCATCCTTCAGAGTGCAGGCACTGTACTTCCCACATCCAGGACTGTAACATCTCCAGTCATCCTTCAGAGTGCAGGCACTGTACTTCCCGCATCCAGGACTGTAACATCTCCAGTCATCCTTCAGAGTGCAGGCACTGTACTTCCCGCATCCAGGACTGTAGCATCTCCAGTCATCCTTCAGAGTGCAGGCACTGTACTTCCCACATCCAGGACTGTAACATCCCCAGTCATCCTTCAGAATGCAGGCACTGTACTTCCCACATCCAGGACTGTAACATCTCCAGTCATCCTTCAGAGTGCAGGCACTGTACTTCCCACATCCAGGACTGTAACATCTCCAATCATCATTCAGAGTGCAGGCACTGTACTTCCCACATCCAGGACTGTAACATCCCCAGTCATCTTTCAGAGTGCAGGCACTGTACTTCCCACATCCAGGACTGTAACATCCCCAGTCATCCTTCAGAGTGCAGGCACTGTACTTCCCACATCCAGGACTGTAACATCTCCAGTCATCCTTCAGAGTGCAGGCACTGTACTTCCCACATCCAGGACTGTAACATCTCCAATCATCATTCAGAGTGCAGGCACTGTACTTCCCACATCCAGGACTGTAACATCCCCAGTCATCCTTCAGAGTGCAGGCACTGTACTTCCCGCATCCAGGACTGTAACATCCCCAGTCATCCTTCAGAGTGCAGGCACGTAACTGAAGTCCAGCTAACTTGCTGTTTCACAGAATGAGATATTATCTCACTCCAACACGTCAAATCCCCCCCCCAAAAAAAAACTCGCTTCCACTTGCTCCAGTGACTTTTATTATCCAAATAATATAAACTACATTGCATTACTCCCCGATGCATATTACATTTTACAAATATAGAGACGGAAGTATATACCCTTGTATATTTTCTCTTTTTCAAACACTGACAAATTTTTTTTTCCACACTTAATAATCCTATCTTCTTACATTCGCCCTTGATGTTGCTGAGGGCTCTTGATCCGAGGAATTGGACTTCTCTAACCTGACCTGATTGCCTCTCATTCCCCAAGGTGCTGTATAACTAGACCTCTATGGGATTAGAGCTCGGATTATTAACCTGAAAAGTTAGTAGCCCAGGATAACCCAATAAAGCCACTGTTATCAAATTGTATGGATTATTTCATCTGGGGTCCTTTAATCGCCCCCAGGCCCGGTGGCCTGTTGGCTAAAGCTCCCGCTTCACACACGGAGGGCCCGGGTTCGATTCCCGGCGGGTGGAAACATTCGACACGTTTCCTTACACCTGTTGTCCTGTTCACCTAGCAGCAAATAGGTACCTGGGTGTTAGTCGACTGGTGTGGGTCGCATCCTGGGGGACAAGATTAAGGACCCCAATGGAAATAAGTTAGACAGTCCTCGATGACGCACTGACTTTCTTGGGTTATCCTGGGTGGCTAACCCTCCGGGGTTAAAAATCCGAACGAAATCTTATCTTATCTCTTAGGATGCAACCCACACCCTGGTACCTATTTACTGCTAGGCGAACAATGGCAGAAATTGAAAGGAAAAATACCCATCGTTTTCCACTCGTACAGAAATCGAACCCCAATCTCTCAGTGCGCGAGCTGAAGCCAATACCAACTGAGCTTCGAGAACCCTTAGTGACATCTAGAGCCTGCTGATTTTGCTGGATAAACCTCCTAGTGCCAAAAAAAAAAGCGCCTGGTGGGAATGGGAGGCAATCAAGTTCTTTCTTAGGTAAGGGAGGACAAGTACAGTTCCTTAGATCAAAAGACCTCATCAGCCTCAGTGTATAGTATATATTCCTAGTGCTACATAAAGTACATTGCGAATCCGCCAGCTATTATATACGATTGCTCTTCCGCGCTAGATGCGTTTATATTGATTTGACGGAGTTTTTGAGCTGTCTGTCATGTTTTATATTCTGTATTATTTACTTCCTGTCGACTACAGTGGCTTTACCGTACCCCACATGAGGGTACGAGTGTGGAGAACGGGTATGGTAACGTTCCTAGGCCTTTTGTGTATCCATATGCTCTCGCGCTACCGTCCACAGGATGGATATGGGGTGCACAATAAACTAGCCACTTCGGTGGCAAAATCTAAAAATCTAAATCGCATAGCTCTTAAGAAAGCGCTGACGACGGTACAAAAGGCCTAGAGCTAGAATCTTCACCCCCTAGTAGCTTGTTTTGCAAGTAAGGGGCAACACCATAATTTCTATACTGGGGGTCTTAAAGGTGGCTAGGAAACTCGCTTTGAATTATTATTATTATTATTATTATTATTATTATTATTATTATTACTATTTTTTAGTAATAATAATATATTTAGCTGAGAGATTTTGAGGGGGGGGGGCTGATTATAGAAAACAGCTTTGTTTGATGGGTAGTTGCTCCAATTTCTATATGAGAACCCCTGCTCTGATAATAAACCTATCAGCTTCACCAGTAGGTTGGTGGACGGAGCCATCAACATACATAATTTGTTGAGTAAAATACTGTGCAACTAAGGCATCAGTACAGCTTAAGGCATACTGCTTAACTTCACGATGAATTCTTGATTGTTATCCTAGGTTCTCTACACATATGCTGCTATTTACCTGGAGTTTACCTGGAGAGAGTTCCGGGGGTCAACGCCCCCGCGGCCCAGTCTGTGACCAGGCCTCCTGGTGGATCAGAGCCTGATCAACCAGGCTGTTGCTGCTGGCTGCACGCAAACCAACGTACGAGCCACAGCCCGGCTGATCAGGAACTGACTTTAGGTGCTTGTCCAGTGCCAGCTTGAAGACTGCCAGGGGTCTGTTGGTAATCCCCCTTATGTGTAAGTAAGTAACCATTCTACAGAATTCATTACCTTTGTAACTTCTGAGCTCATTACCTTTGTACCTAGTTCAGCTATCAAAACTTTGGGGGCCCAGTCCCTGGACCCATTACGTACCTCTGTAATCTGTAAATACCTTTGTAACTTGTCATGATTGTGACCAGACTTACCTGGAGTTCATTACCTTTGTAAATTGTGAGTTCATTACCTTTGTAAATTGTGAGTTCATTACCTTTGTAAATTGTGAGTTCATTACCTCTGTAACTTGCTCAGCTATCAAAACTTTGGAGTCCAGTCCCTGGACCAATTATGTACCTCTGTAATCTTTTGACTACCGCCCACAGGATGGGTATGGGGTGCATAATAAACATATTAAACAACAACATAACGTGGAGCCTGGTCTTTCCGGAGACAGGCGTGGAACTCGATGCACTGCAATACTACCCTTAAGAATGATCCATTCAGTCAATGTTGCATAAGAATTAACAACTGGGCGTCTACACTGCAAACTGAATTGTTTGCAATCCTAATAGCGCTAAAGCTAACCTATGACACTGAGCTTGACTCTATCATCATTACTGATTCTATGTCATCATTGAAGGCTCTTGACTCATATAATGACTCCAACAACATGCTCATCGGAGAAGCCAGGTATAGATACTCAAAAATTAGGGACAAAGGAATTAATGTACAATTGCTATGGATCCCATCACACATTGGATTACTCCTTCATGATAAAGTTGATATGTTAGCCAAGAAGAGTACCCAGAAGGAGAATGTAGAATATAACTTTGTTAGGTAAGACACATATGCAACAGTTAGGTATCTTTATTTCGAAACGTTTCGCCTACACAGTAGGCTTCTTCAGTCGAGTACAGAAAAGTTGATAGAAGCAGAAGATACTTGAAGACGATGTAATCAGTCCATCACCCTTAAAGTTTTGAGGTGGTCAGTCCCTCAGTCTGGAGAAGAGCATTGTTCCGTTGTCTGAAACAATATTGTTTCAGACAACGGAACAATGCTCTTCTCCAGACTGAGGGACTGACCACCTCAAAACTTTAAGGGTGATGGACTGATTACATCGTCTTCAAGTATCTTCTGCTTCTATCAACTTTTCTGTACTCGACTGAAGAAGCCTACTGTGTAGGCGAAACGTTTCGAAATAAAGATACCTAACTGTTGCATATGTGTCTTACCTAACAATCTGTCGGTATTTTATACCATTTTAATGTTCAATATAACTTTGGTATAACTGTGTCTAGCATTAGGAATAATATTAGGAGAGAAGTAAAGAATGAAAATGATTGTTATAGGAATGCAGTTAGAAGCCTGAGTAGATCTATAACCCACTATGATAACATGAACGTAGATATGTATGTTTATGGAGCAACGTGAACAGACTGACTGATGTTGTAGTGGCCAGGCTTAGGCTTGGTTACAAGTACTTCTGGCAGTTTGGGAGACACACAGATGATGATCAAACTAAATGTAAATTATGTGATCAGGCATATGGTCACTCTCTTGAACACTGTGTGCTTAATTGTCCACTTATTGAGGAATACAGAGACAGACAGTATAATAACCTATGTGACATGTCAAGATATCTTATTAATGAAAATAAGATACCAGATATACTAAGCAAATTTCCTAAATTTTCTTGTAACAGATAAGTGAACTATAGATATGTAGATATAAATCCATATGTATTCCTGTTAACCCTTTGGGGCCTAAAAAACCATACCCCCGGCCGGGATTGAACCCGCGGTCATAGAGTCTCAAAACTCCAGCCCGTCGCGCTAGCCACTAGACCAGCTAGCCACAATAAGATTCATCCAACTAGGTATATTTCTACACCATAGGAAAGTTAGCACAGGCACCTCTGTGACCACAAATGCAAGTTTTTACAGACGAATCTCCAGCTAGCGTGGCCGTGACGAACTCTAGCTCAAGTCCCTTCACTGCCGTCAACATGACTTTGAGACTCTATGACCGCGGGTTCAATCCCGGCCGGGGGTATGGTTTATTTGCAATCGTGTCATTACGATTTCTTAAGTCACTTTGGGGCCTAGTTCCTAGGCCTTTTGTGTATCCATATGCTCTCGCGCTACCGTCCACAGGATGGATATGGGGTGCACAATAAACTAGCCACTTCGGTGGCAAAATCTAAAAATCTAAATCGCATAGCTCTTAAGAAAGCGCTGACGACGGTACAAAAGGCCTAGAGCTAGAATCTTCACCCCCTAGTAGCTTGTTTTGCAAGTAAGGGGCAACACCATAATTTCTATACTGGGGGTCTTAAAGGTGGCTAGGAAACTCGCTTTGAATTATTATTATTATTATTATTATTATTATTATTATTATTATTATTATTATTATTACTATTTTTTAGTAATAATAATATATTTAGCTGAGAGATTTTGAGGGGGGGGGCTGATTATAGAAAACAGCTTTGTTTGATGGGTAGTTGCTCCAATTTCTATATGAGAACCCCTGCTCTGATAATAAACCTATCAGCTTCACCAGTAGGTTGGTGGACGGAGCCATCAACATACATAATTTGTTGAGTAAAATACTGTGCAACTAAGGCATCAGTACAGCTTAAGGCATACTGCTTAACTTCACGATGAATTCTTGATTGTTATCCTAGGTTCTCTACACATATGCTGCTATTTACCTGGAGTTTACCTGGAGAGAGTTCCGGGGGTCAACGCCCCCGCGGCCCAGTCTGTGACCAGGCCTCCTGGTGGATCAGAGCCTGATCAACCAGGCTGTTGCTGCTGGCTGCACGCAAACCAACGTACGAGCCACAGCCCGGCTGATCAGGAACTGACTTTAGGTGCTTGTCCAGTGCCAGCTTGAAGACTGCCAGGGGTCTGTTGGTAATCCCCCTTATGTGTGCTGGGAGGCAGTTGAACAGTCTCGGGCCCCTGACACTTATTGTATGGTCTCTTAACGTGCTAGTGACACCCCTGCTTTTCATTGGGGGGATGGTGCATCGTCTGCAAAGTCTTTTGCTTTCGTAGTGAGTGATTTTCGTGTGCAAGTTCGGTACTAGTCCCTCTAGGATTTTCCAGGTGTATATAATCATGTATCTCTCCCTCCTGCGTTCCAGGGAATACAGGTTCAGGAACCTCAAGCGCTCCCAGTAATTGAGGTGTTTTATCTCCGTTATGCGCGCCGTGAAAGTTCTCTGTACACTTTCTAGGTCGGCAATTTCACCTGCCTTGAAAGGTGCTGTTAGTGTGCAGCAATATTCCAGCCTAGATAGAACAAGTGACCTGAAGAGTGTCATCATGGGCTTGGCCTCCCTAGTTTTGAAGGTTCTCATTATCCATCCTGTCATTTTTCTAGCAGATGCGATTGATACAATGTTATGGTCCTTGAAGGTGAGATCCTCCGACATAATCACTCCCAGGTCTTTGACGTTGGTGTTTCGCTCTATTTTGTGGCCAGAATTTGTTTTGTACTCTGATGAAGATTTAATTTCCTCATGTTTACCATATCTGAGTAATTGAAATTTCTCATCGTTGAACTTCATATTGTTTTCTGCAGCCCACTGAAAGATTTGGTTGATGTCCGCCTGGAGCCTTGCAGTGTCTGCAATGGAAGACACTGTCATGCAGATTCGGGTGTCATCTGCAAAGGAAGACACGGTGCTGTGGCTGACATCCTTGTCTATGTCGGATATGAGGATGAGGAACAAGATGGGAGCTAGTACTGTGCCTTGTGGAACAGAGCTTTTCACCGTAGCTGCCTCGGACTTTACTCTGTTGACGACTACTCTCTGTGTTCTGTTAGTGAGGAAATTATAGATCCATCGACCGACTTTTCCTGTTATTCCTTTAGCACGCATTTTGTGCGCTATTACGCCATGGTCACACTTGTCGAAGGCTTTTGCAAAGTCGGTATATATTACATCTGCATTCTTTTTGTCTTCTAGTGCATTTAGGACCTTGTCGTAGTGATCCAATAGTTGAGACAGACAGGAGCGACCTGTTCTAAACCCATGTTGCCCTGGGTTGTGTAACTGATGGGTTTCTAGATGGGTGGTGATCTTGCTTCTTAGGACCCTTTCAAAGATTTTTATGATATGGGATGTTAGTGCTATTGGTCTGTAGTTCTTTGCTGTTGCTTTACTGCCCCCTTTGTGGAGTGGGGCTATATCTGTTGTTTTTAGTAACTGAGGGACGACCCCCGTGTCCATGCTCCCTCTCCATAGGATGGAGAAGGCTCGTGATAGGGGCTTCTTGCAGTTCTTGATGAACACAGAGTTCCATGAGTCTGGCCCTGGGGCAGAGTGCATGGGCATGTCATTTATCGCCTGTTCGAAGTCATTTGGCGTCAGGATAACATCGGATAGGCTTGTGTTAATCAAATTTTGTGGCTCTCTCATAAAAAATTCATTTTGATCTTCGACTCTCAGTCTGGTTAGCGGCTTGCTAAAAACTGAGTCATATTGGGACTTGAGTAGCTCACTCATTTCCTTGCTGTCATCTGTGTAGGACCCATCTTGTTTAAGTAGGGGCCCAATACTGGACGTTGTTCTCGATTTTGATTTGGCATAGGAGAAGAAATACTTTGGGTTTCTTTCGATTTCATTTATGGCTTTTAGTTCTTCCCGCGATTCCTGACTCCTAAAGGATTCTTTTAGCTTAAGTTCGATGCTTGCTATTTCTCTGACCAGTGTCTCCCTACGCATTTCAGATATATTGACCTCTTTTAGCCGCTCTGTTATTCTTTTCCGTCGCCTGTAAAGGGAGCGCCTGTCTCTTTCTGTTTTACATCTACTCCTCCTTTTTCTTAGAGGAATAAGCCTTGTGCATACATCGAGTGCCACCGAGTTAATCTGTTCTAGGCATAAGTTGGGGTATGTGTTGCTTAGTATATCTTCCCAGCTTATATCGGTTAGGACTTGGTTTACTTGGTCCCACTTTATGTTTTTGTTATTGAAGTTGAATTTGGTGAATGCTCCCTCGTGACTAATCTCATTATGTCGGTCTGGGGCTCCGCGCATACATGACTGAACCTCAATTATGTTGTGATCTGAGTATATTGTTTTTGATATGGTGACATTTCTTATCAGATCATCATTGTTAGTGAAGATGAGGTCTAGTGTATTCTCCAGTCTAGTAGGCTCTATTATTTGCTGGTTTAAATTGAATTTTGTGCAGAGATTTAAAAGCTCGCGTGAGTGTGAGTTTTCATCAGAGCTGCCTCCTGGTGTTATTACTGCAACAATATTATTTGCTATATTCCTCCATTTTAGGTGCCTTAAGTTGAAATCCCCCAGGAGCAAGATGTTGGGTGCAGGAGCTGGAAGGTTTTCCAGACAGTGGTCAATTTTTAACAGCTGTTCCTGGAATTGCTGGGATGTTGCATCCGGAGGCTTGTAGACTACCACAATGACTAGGTTTTGGTTCTCGACCTTTACTGCTAAAACTTCCACTACATCATTTGAGGCATTTAGCAGTTCTGTGCAAACAAGTGACTCTGCAATGTACAGGCCAATCCCCCCCCCCCCTTTTGCCTGTTCACTCTGTCACATCTGTATAGGTTGTAACCTGGGATCCATATTTCGTTGTCCAAGTGACCCTGTATGTGGGTCTCAGTGAAAGCCGCGAACATTGCCTTTGCCTCTGCAAGCAGTCCACGGATGAAAGGTATTTTGTTGTTTGTTGCTGGCTTTAGACCCTGTATATTTGCAAAGAAGAATGTTAACGGACTGGTGGTATTGTTGGTACTGGGGGGGGGATTTTTTTCCGGCATTAGTATCTGTATCTGTTGGTTTGGAGTGGAGGCCATCGACTGTAGTTCCACTCCAGGAATGACTGGATTTGGTGTACGATTTCTGCCATTTCTTGCCAGTTTTTTTTCCTTCCTGGCACTAAAAAACCTCTCCCTCTTGAGTGGCTGTGGCTACCCAGGTTTTCCCATGGCCTGGATGTTTTGTATCTTTTTGTCCCCTTTAGATGGTATGCCTGGCAATTTAAGTTATAGCACAGTCTTTGCTGTACTGAAGAGGTACACAGTTCAGGGTGAAAAAGCTTACAGGAAGGGAGTTTGCATTTTCCTGTTGTCATATGGGCATGGCATTTTCTAGGGTGGTCATAGTTGCACGTCCCATCTGTTTTTCCAGATTTCCCATGCCAGCAGATACCGAGTGCATAGTATGTGCACAGGCTATATATATATATATATATATATATATATATATATATATATATATATATATATATATATATATATATATATATATATATATATATATATATATATATATATATATATATATATATATATATATATATATATATATATTATATTATAATCACACTGGCCGATTCCCACCAAGGCAGGGTGGCCCGAAAAAGAAAAACTTTCACCATCATTCACTCCATCACTGTCTTGCCAGAAGAGTGCTTTACACTACAGTTTTTAAACTACAACATTAACACCCCTCCTTCAGAGTGCAGGCACTGTACTTCCCATCTCCAGGACTCAAGTCCGGCCTGCCGGTTTCCCTGAACCCCTTCATAAATGTTACTTTGCTCACACTCCAACAGCACGTCAAGTATTAAAAACCATTTGTCTCCATTCACTCCTATCAAACACGCTCATGCATGCCTGCTGGAAGTCCAAGCCCCTCGCACACAAAACCTCCTTTACCCCCTCCCTCCAACCTTTCCTAGGCCGACCCCTACCCTGCCTTCCTTCCACTACAGACTGATACACTCTTGAAGTTATTCTGTTTCGCTCCATTCTCTCCACATGTCCGAACCACCTCAACAACCCTTCCTCAGCCCTCTGGACAACAGTTTTGGTAATCCCGCACCTCCTCCTAACTTCCAAACTACGAATTCTCTGCATTATATTCACACCACACATTGCCCTCAGTCATGACATCTCCACTGCCTCCAGCCTTCTCCTCGCTGCAACATTCATCACCCATGCTTCACACCCATATAAGAGCGTTGGTAAAACTATACTCTCATACATTCCCCTCTTTGCCAAGGACAAAGTTCTTTGTCTCCACAGACTCCTAAGTGCACCACTCACCCTTTTCCCCTCATCAATTCTATGATTCACCTCATCTTTCATAGACCCATCCGCTGACACGTCCACTCCCAAATATCTGAATACATTCACCTCCTCCATACTCTCTCCCTCCAATCTGATATCCAATCTTTCATCTCCTAATCTTTTTGTTATCCTCATTACCTTACTCTTTCCTGTATTCACTTTCAATTTTCTTCTTTTGCACACCCTACCAAATTCATCCACCAATCTCTGCAACTTCTCTTCAGAATCTCCCAAGAGCACAGTGTCATCAGCAAAGAGCAACTGTGACAACTCCCACTTTATGTGTGATTCTTTATCTTTTAACTCCACGCCTCTTGCCAAGACCCTCGCATTTACTTCTCTTACAACCTGGAGTTTACCTGGAGAGAGTTCCGGGAGTCAACGCCCCCGCGGCCCGGTTTGTGACCAGGCCTCCTGGTGGATCAGAGCCTGATCAACCAGGCTGTTGCTGCTGGCTGCACGCAAACCAACGTACGAGCCACAGCCCAGCTGATCAGGAACTGACTTTAGGTGCTTGTCCAGTGCCAGATTGAAGACTGCCAGGGGTCTGTTGGTAATCCCCCTTATATGTGCTGGGAGGCAGTTGAACAGTCTCGGGCCCCTGACACTTATTGTATGGTCTCTTAACGTGCTAGTGACACCCCTGCTTTTCATTGGGGGGATGGTGCATCGTCTGCCAAGTCTTTTGCTTTCGTAGTGAGTGATTTTCGTGTGCAAGTTCGGTACTAGTCCCTCTAGGATTTTCCAGGTGTATATAATCATGTATCTCTCCCTCCTAGATTAGATTTTGCCACCGAAGTGGCTAGTTTATTGTGCACCCCATATCCATCCTGTGGACGGTAGCGCGAGAGCATGTGGATACACAAAAGGCCTAGGAACTAGGCCCCAAAGGGTTAACAGGAATACATATGGATTTATATCTACATATCTATAGTTCACTTATCTGTTACAAGCAAATTTAGGAAATTTGCTTAGTATATCTGGTATCTTATTTTCATTAATAAGATATCTTGACATGTCACATAGGTTATTATACTGTCTGTCTCTGTATTCCTCAATAAGTGGACAATTAAGCACATAGTGTTCAAGAGAGTGACCATATGCCTGATCACATAATTTACATTTAGTTTGATCATCATCTGTGTGTCTCCCAAACTGCCAGAAGTACATGTAACCAAGCCTAAGCCTGGCCACTACAACATCAGTCAGTCTGTTCACATTGCAAGTTGCTCCATAAACATACTTATCTACGTTCATGTTATCATAGTGGGTTATAGATCTACTCAGGCTTCTAACTGCATTCCTATAACAATCATCTTCATTATTTACTTCTCTCCTAATATTATTCCTAATGCTAGACACAGTTATACCAAAGTTATATTCTACGTTCTCCTTCTGGATACTCTTCTTGGCTAACATATCAACTTTATCATGAAGGAGTAATCCAATGTGTGATGGGATCCATAGGAATTGTACATTAATTCCTTTGTCCCTAATTTTTTGAGTATCTATACCTGGCTTCCCCAATGAGCATGTTGTTGGAGTCATTATATGAGCCAAGAGCCTTCAATGATGACATAGAATCAGTAATGATGATAGAGTCAAGCTCAGTGTCATAGGTTAGCTTTAGCGCCATTAGGATTGCAAACAATTCAGTTTGCAGTGTAGACGCCCAGTTGTTAATTCTTATGCCTAACTCAACAAATTTATTATCGTTCTTAACTAGGGAGGTGGCAACAAGAGCAGATGCAGCCCTGCCAGAAGACTCCTGTTTAGATCCATCAGTGTATATAACTTGTGATAACTTATTACTACCAGCTAGGCGAAAAATTTCTTCTTGAGCAGTTGCTCTAACAAGAGATTTAAGGAAGGGATTACTAGCAATGAGCTTCTTGGGAGGGACTTGTAGGTATGTGATATTAAATGAACATATCTTGCATGGAGGGGTGAAATGCTCTTGTTGCCTACAGTGATACAGTTCATGCAGGTTATAAAACTTAATGCAATTGCACGTTTTCACAATCCATTTAGATCTGTGTGTATTTACCTCTAGACACTTGGTAAGATTCACTGTGACAGTGTCTGGTTCGTTTCTCAACATTCTAATACTGAGTACAGTGTTAATTTCAACAATCCTATCACTGATACTAGAAATACCAAGCTCCTTTCTCATGTTAAGAACTTTTGTAGATCTGGGACAGCCAAGAATAGTCCTGAGAGCTTCATTTTGCATTAACTCCAAGGGTCGGAGGGAACTTTCTCTAGCTAATATCAACATGGGAGCAGCATAATCAATTAAGGACCTAACATAGGCTATGTACATCATTCTCACGATTCTCACATTAGCACCATAGTTGGGATTGTAGCCAGCAACAGCTTTGAGAGCATTTAGCCTAGCTTTACATTTCTTGTTTAGTTGTGGTATAGTGGATTTGTTAAAGGGTACATCTACACCAAGATATCTGTAAGTTTTAACGTAGCTAATGATTTCACCCTGCAAATAGATGGGTGGGGGATGTCGTTTGCTTGTTAATATCTTAGTTTTAGAGGAAGATATTATGAGGCCTAGTCGATTACAAATTGCTTGAACTTCATTAAGAATGGTATTCATCTTCTTATGCCCTGTTGTATGGATCATGATATCATCAGCATAGCTTATAGCTATATGTTTAGGTGAGGCAGGTAGAGCATTTAGGAGAGCATTAATCAGAATATTAAATAGCATGGGACTAAGAACTCCTCCCTGCGGTGTACCTAAAGACATTTCTTTAGAATCACTTCTGAAGCCTTGGTAAAGGACAGAGGATACTCTATTTGACAGGTATCCTATTATCCAGCAGAGTAAGCTACCACCAATATTCATTTTGGCTAGTTCATGTAGTATAACGGTTCTGTTTGCAATATCAAATGCAGATTTTAGATCAAGAAAAGTGGTAAAACTAGTAGAGGTGTGTGCAATGAGAAAGGTGGAAATACAGTTCTGCACACTTTTACCTTTCATGAACCCATAGAGGTAGGGGGAAAGTTGATGTCTGATTCTGTAGTACAATCTGTTAAGCATCATTCTTTCAAAAGTTTTGCAAAGACAACTAGTTAAGGAGATCGGCCTAAATGTATCAGGCTGTTGGGGCTTAGGGATAGGCACAATGAGACTATTGGTCCAGGAAGTAGGAAGAACGCCCTCAATGTAACTGAGATTATACAGTGCCAACAAAGGGTTATCAGGCACGTGCCTTAGAGTTCTGAGAATATCATAGGTTATACCATCCTCTCCAGGAGCAGTTGATCGACCTTTGGTTAATGCATTATCTAATTCATACTCGGTAAAGAGGCAATCACTCTCATCAATATTTTGGCTCATAAAATTAATCAGTTTCAACATTTCTTCAGAAGTACTCTCTAAATTTTTTCTAATATGAGATGGAAGGCTTTCATGCCTGGATGTTTTGGACCAGTCATTTATGAGGTCATTTGCTTTTTCAAGAGGAAAGGGATGAGCAACATTGCCAGTCTTTTTCCTGGTTATTTTATTTATACCTTTCCAAGCCAAACTCAAAGGGGTGGACCTATTTAATCCACTAACAAACTGTTCCCATTCCTGTTGCCTAAGTTCTTCCTTTCTATTCCTTGCATTTGTTAGTGCAGCTTGGAACGTTCTGAGTAGGTCTGGGGTTCTACATTCACGGTATGCTTTACCAATCCTCCTAGCTGCATGTGTTAGATTGCGCAGCTGTGGATCATTATAGTATTTACATTGGTTTTTATTGTTATTTATAGTGGAGGGTCTTTGTTTCCTATTCCTGCCCACTTGATCTGTGAGAACACTCTCAATAGTGGTAAATAAATCATCATTAAATTTTTGTGTGCCAGTGGGCTCGTAATTCTTATACCATTGATCCAAGTGGTTAATAAAGTTGTCTCTGTGTTCTGGTTTGAGAATAAGTTTCCTCCTTCTGTATTTAGCTCCTTGATTGCTGGAGATGTGATCAAGATTGACAGTTGTTAGTCATGGGAAGTGATCAGATAGAAGATCATCAACTATGACAGAGTCATGCATCGTATATGTTGTATTAAATCCAAGACACAGATCTAGTATGCCACCATATATGTGAGTAGGCTCAGTAGTGCCCACAATTCGAACATTATCATGCTCATTCAGCAATCTCACTAGTTTAGTTCCATTGGTGTTTGTAATAGACCCACCAATATTCTTATGTCTGGCATTAAAATCTCCAAGAATGATGGTAGGTTCACTATTGATGCGATCTGGTAAAGCATCAGGTCGAAGCTGGTTCGCTGGGGCATAGAGATTAAAAATGTTTATGGAAAAATCGCCTGCATATACTTTGACACCATGATACTGCATGTTAACTCGACTCTGCAAGGAAAGGAGTGAATGTGGCAAGTTCTTTCTGACATACATCACACAACAGTTGGTTGACCTTAGGTTATAAGCTGCATATCCAGGCAAGTTTGGTGGAGGTGCTCCATCTTTCAATCTACATTCCTGCAAACAGATGACATCAATATTCTTGGTTGCACTAATATGATGTAAGTCAGGCAACCGCTTCCTGATGGAAGCAATGTTCCATGAAAAGATTTGTAATGTATCCATTGTAGTGAGTTATTACAATCTCTTGCTCATAAGATGGTAAAACTATTATGCTTTGACTGCAGTGTGCAGACACTTAAGAGCAAATAGCATAGTTTGTACGTCTTTAGCTTCAGAACCTTTATTTTTAAGCATTTTTCGGCATTTTGGCAGCCAGTTATGAGGCAAGTTTTGAAGGCAAGAGTTATGGGCTTCTTTCTCACCCTCAAGCGCTCCCAGTAATTGAGGTGTTTTATCTCCGTTATGCGCGCCGTGAAAGTTCTCTGTACATTTTCTAGGTCGGCAATTTCACCTGCCTTGAAAGGTGCTGTTAGTGTGCAGCAATATTCCAGCCTAGATAGAACAAGTGACCTGAAGAGTGTCATCATGGGCTTGGCCTCCCTAGTTTTGAAGGTTCTCATTATCCATCCTGTCATTTTTCTAGCAGATGCGATTGATACAATGTTATGGTCCTTGAAGGTGAGATCCTCCGACATGATCACTCCCAGGTCTTTGACGTTGGTGTTTCGCTCTATTTTGTGGCCAGAATTTGTTTTGTACTCTGATGAAGATTTAATTTCCTCATGTTTACCATATCTGAGTAATTGAAATTTATCATCGTTGAACTTCATATTGTTTTCTGCAGCCCACTGAAAGATTTGGTTGATGTCCGCCTGGAGCCTTGCAGTGTCTGCAATGGAAGACACTGTCATGCAGATTCGGGTGTCATCTGCAAAGGAAGACACGGTGCTGTGGCTGACATCCTTGTCTATGTCGGATATGAGGATGAGGAACAAGATGGGAGCGAGTACTGTGCCTTGTGGAACAGAGCTTTTCACCGTAGCTGCCTCGGACTTTACTCTGTTGACGACTACTCTCTGTGTTCTGTTAGTGAGGAAATTATAGATCCATCGACCGACTTTTCCTGTTATTCCTTTAGCACGCATTTTGTGCGCTATTACGCCATGGTCACACTTGTCGAAGGCTTTTGCAAAGTCTGTATATATTACATCTGCATTCTTTTTGTCTTCTAGTGCATTTAGGACCTTGTCGTAGTGATCCAATAGTTGAGACAGACATGAGCGACCTGTTCTAAACCCATGTTGCCCTGGGTTGTGTAACTGACGTGTTTCTAGATGGGTGGTGATCTTGCTTCTTAGGACCCTTTCAAAGATTTTTATGATATGGGATGTTAGTGCTATTGGTCTGTAGTTCTTTGCTGTTGCTTTACTGCCCCCTTTGTGGAGTGGGGCTATGTCTGTTGTTTTTAGTAACTGTGGGACGACCCCCGTGTCCATGCTCCCTCTCCATAGGATGGAAAAGGCTCGTGATAGGGGCTTCTTGCAGTTCTTGATGAACACAGAGTTCCATGAGTCTGGCCCTGGGGCAGAGTGCATGGGCATGTCATTTATCGCCTGTTCGAAGTCATTTGGCGTCAGGATAACATCGGATAGGCTTGTGTTAATCAAATTTTGTGGCTCTCTCATAAAAAATTCATTTTGATCTTCGACTCTCAGTCTGGTTAGCGGCTTGCTAAAAACTGAGTCATACTGGGACTTGAGTAGCTCACTCATTTCCTTGCTGTCATCTGTGTAGGACCCATCTTGTTTAAGTAGGGGCCCAATACTGGACGTTGTTCTCGATTTTGATTTGGCATAGGAGAAGAAATACTTTGGGTTTCTTTCGATTTCATTTATGGCTTTTAGTTCTTCCCGCGATTCCTGACTCCTAAAGGATTCTTTTAGCTTAAGTTCGATGCTTGCTATTTCTCTGACCAGTGTCTCCCTACGCATTTCAGATATATTGACCTCTTTTAGCCGCTCTGTTATTCTTTTCCGTCGCCTGTAAAGGGAGCGCCTGTCTCTTTCTATTTTACATCTACTCCTCCTTTTTCTTAGAGGAATAAGCCTTGTGCAAACATCGAGTGCCACCGAGTTAATCTGTTCTAGGCATAAGTTGGGGTCTGTGTTGCTTAGTATATCTTCCCAGCTTATATCGGTTAGGAATTGGTTTACTTGGTCCCACTTTATGTTTTTGTTATTGAAGTTGAATTTGGTGAATGCTCCCTCGTGACTAGTCTCATTATGTCGGTCTGGGGCTCCACGCATACATGTCTGAACCTCAATTATGTTGTGATCTGAGTATATTGTTTTTGATATGGTGACATTTCTTATCAGATCATCATTGTTAGTGAAGATGAGGTCTAGTGTATTCTCCAGTCTAGTAGGCTCTATTATTTGCTGGTTTAAATTGAATTTTGTGCAGAGATTTAAAAGCTCGTGTGAGTGTGAGTTTTCATCAGAGCTGCCTCCTGGTGTTATTACTGCAACAATATTATTTGCTATATTCCTCCATTTTAGGTGCCTTAAGTTGAAATCCCCCAGGAGCAAGATGTTGGGTGCAGGAGCTGGAAGATTTTCCAGACAGTGGTCAATTTTTAACAGCTGTTCCTGGAATTGCTGGGATGTTGCATCCGGAGGCTTGTAGACTACCACAATGACTAGGTTTTGGTTCTCGACCTTTACTGCTAAAACTTCCACTACATCATTTGAGGCATTAAGCAGTTCTGTGCAAACAAGTGACTCTGCAATGTACAGGCCAACCCCCCCCCCTTTTGCCTGTTCACTCTGTCACATCTGTATAGGTTGTAACCTGGGATCCATATTTCGTTGTCCAAGTGATCCTTTATGTGGGTCTCAGTGAAAGCCGCGAACATTGCCTTTGCCTCTGCAAGCAGTCCACGGATGAAAGGTATTTTGTTGTTTGTTGCTGGCTTTAGACCCTGTATATTTGCAAAGAAGAATGTTATCGGACTGGTGGTATTGTTGGTACTGGGGGGGATTTTTTTTCCGGCATTAGTATCTGTATCTGTTGGTTTGGAGTGGAGGCCATCGACTGTGGTTCCACTCCAGGAATGACTGGATTTGGTGTACGATTTCTGCCATTTCCTGCCAGTTTTTTTTCCTTCCTGGCACTAAAAAACCTCTCCCTCTTGAGTGGCTGTGGCTACCCAGGTTTTCCCATGGCCTGGATGTTTTGTATCTTTTTGTCCCCTTTAGATGGTATGCCTGGCAATTTAAGTTATAGCACAGTCTTTCCTGTACTGAAGAGGTACACAGTTCAGGGTGAAAAAGCTTACAGGAAGGGAGTTTGCATTTTCCTGTTGTCATATGGGCATGGCATTTTCTAGGGTGGTCATAGTTGCACGTCCCATCTGTTTTTCCAGATTTCCCATGCCAGCAGATACCAAGTGCATAGTATGTGCACAGGCTTGGTTTCCGTTTGCCTTGGGTTTCTGTGACTGTATTCCCTGTTGGTGCATGTTTCCCTGTCTTACTTCTATCCTCCCTAGCACCAACAATGGAGCTCCCACCAGTTGTTTTTGGTAATATATCCTCACTATTGCTAGTGGAGTCCTCTTGTTTGCTATTTCCTGCGGTATTTCTAGTTTGCAATATTGGTTTTATCTTATCTTTGACTACACTTGTTTCCCTACTATGGCTCCTGTCCCCTATGAGGTCATTTATATGTATTCCTTCCTGCGTATAGTTCCCGACTACCTGGACAAAATCTCCAGCTTCACCATTTCTGTCTCCCAGGACAGCATCTCCAGCTTCACCATTACTGTCTCCCAGGACAGCACCTCCAGCTTCACCATTACTGTCTCCCAGGACAGCACCTCCAGCTTCACCATTACTGTCTCCCAGGACAGCACCTCCAGCTTCACCATTACTGTCTCCCAGGACAGCACTATCAGCCCCACATTTACTGACTACCAGGACTTCATCTCCAGCCTTACAGTTTCTGACTACATGGCCAGTATCAAGGGCAGTACCATTCAGCACAGACTTTTTATGTTCCCATCTGTTGTAGAAAGCTTCCAGGTTGTCTATGAAAGCAGCTTTGATGTTGTCCTCTTTTAATACCCTTGTGATTTTAGTCCACAGATTTATCTCATTTGGGCATACCCAAAAACATTTCCCTGTTTTAACACTGCTTGTAGCTAGTTCTTGGATATCTGCACAAGGGGCGTGACACCAATTTCCACACAAATGACAATTTATCCATGTGGAAGCCCGTTTGTTTGACTGACCACAGACTACACACAGCTTCATAATGATTTGAATGGTTGATTTACTGCAATTCTACTAGCAACCTCTTGAATATTCTATTAATAACCTCCTTAAATGAAGCTCTAGCTATTTGTATTTCTGTTTCTAACTGTTTTTGTATATTGGACAGCTTACCGTGCACGTTCCTGATATATATTTAATGTTTGTGTTTATAAGGGCGCCTACAACCCCATCCGTTTACAGTCTGCTTTATTGTCCAACGAAACCGTTTGAAACCAGTCAAACCAGTCAAGGGTTCGGACCAGTCAAGGGTTCGGACCAGTCAAGGGTTCGGACCAGTCAAGGGTTCGGACCAGTCAAGGGTTCGGACCAGTCGATCTGATCTGATCAGTGGGTCGCTTATTTAAAACATACTGGTCGGTGATTTGGGCTAACACATGAAGGATCTACTGGAAATTATCTACCCGAGTAATATGTGATTTGATTGATACAAAAGTATAACTTGCGTGTTGAAGAAACCGGTGATTTCTGGCAGCTCCTACAATGACGAACGGTCGACCTCAACCCTTGTTTATCAATCGCTGTATCTAGCTTTTCTATTTTTTTTCCGTCTCCACCACAATAAATGCTATATTATCACTATAGTTGACTGGTGGAAATTTTGGAGGAAGGACGCTTTTTCTGTAGTAATATTTGCTTCTGGTTGTGTATATTGCGACCGCTGGTAACTACAGGTTATATGAAATTCACAGTATACGTCTGGTATTTCAAGAAAAAAGAAACTAATGAAAGTCACTCCACTCCACTAAGTACCATTATAATACTGGTTAGTTGCTACTACAACACTGTATTCTGCTATTCACTGGTATCACTAGATTATATGCGAGTACACTAGCAAGCCAGGAAGATTATTAAAAACAGCTGACCTGTGGTAAGTTTCTGGCGACTTCTGGCACCAGCCTCTATAGGCTTATCACTTCATTTACAAATTCACCTGTTTTCAAATGACACTTTAGCCTTTATCAACAATATACTAGGGAGCCACTGTAGTATACACTATACACTATGTATACTCAATGTTATCAGGGAGACTTTCTTTCCTCTGACACGAAAAGTTCAATTATTATTATTTTTTTCACACGGGACACAGGCCTATGATTCCCCTCTGGCAGTAAACTCTGCTAGGTAGTGCACACTAATTCTCCTTTTTTGACTCAGTATATAATGTTTTCCGCCCAAGATTGGTTCCAGGCGCTAGAGGGATGTATCGTATAGGATTGATGACACAAATTAAAGTTCTAGCACGTAAGAGCGACCGTGAAAACACCAGAAAACCCGGAGCACAACGAGGCACGTTGACACTGTCACGCTGACGTTAGTATCCCCATCTATAAATATATTAAACAACCACGGTGACATCACACATCCTTGTCTAAGGCCTACTTTTACTGGGAAATAATTTCCCTCTTTCCTACATACTCTAACTTGAGCCTCACTATCCTCGTAAAAACTCTTCACTGCTTTCAGTAACCTACCTCCTACACCATACACCAGCAACATCTGCCACATTGCCCCCCTATCCACCCTGTCATACGCCTTTTCCAAATCCATAAATACCACAAAGACCTCTTTAGCCTTATCTAAATACTGTTCACTTATATGTTTCACTGTAAACACCTGGTCCACATACCCCCTACCTTTCCTAAAGCCTCCTTGTTCATCTGCTATCCTATTCTCCGTCTTACTCTTAATTCTTTCAATAATAATTCTACCATACACTTTGCCAGGTATACTCAACAGACTTATCCCCCTATAATTTTTGCACTCTCTTTTATCCCCTTTGACTTTATACATGCTTTATACATGCTCTCTGCCAATTCCTAGGTACCTTACCCTCTTCCATACATTTATTAAATAATTGCACCAACCACTCCAAAACTATATCCCCACCTGCTTTTAACATTTCTATCTTTATCCCATCAATCCCGGCTGCCTTACCCCCTTTCATTTTACCTACTGCCTCACGAACTTCCCCCACACTCACAACTGGCTCTTCCTCACTCCTACAAGATGTTGTTCCTCCTTGCCCTATACACGAAATCACAGCTTCCCTATCTTCATCAACATTTAACAATTCCTCAAAATATTCCCTCCATCTTCCCAATACCTCTAACTCTCCATTTAATAACTCTCCTCTCTTATTTTTAACTGACAAATCCATTTGTTCTCTAGGCTTCCTCAACTTGTTAATCTCCAAAACTTTTTCTTATTTTCAACAAAATTTGTTGATAACATCTCACCCACTCTCTCATTTGCTCTCTTTTTACATTGCTTCACCACTCTCTTAACCTCTCTCTTTTTCTCCATGTACTCTTCCCTCCTTGCATCACTTCTACTTTGTAAAAACTTCTCATATGCTAACTTTTTCTCCCTTACTACTCTCTTCACATCATCATTCCACCAATCGCTCCTCTTCCCTCCCGCACCCACTTTCTTGTAACCACAAACTTCTGCTGAACACTCTAACACTACATTTTTAAACCTACCCCATACCTCTTCGACCCCATTGCCTATGCTCTCATTAGCCCATCTATCCTCCAATAGCTGTTTATATCTTAACCTAACTGCCTCCTCTTTTAGTTTATAAACCTTCACCTCTCTCTTCCCTGATGCTTCTATTCTCCTTGCAGCCCATCTACCTTTTACTCTCAGTGTAGCTACAATTAGAAAGTGATCTGATATATCTGTGGCCCCTCTATAAACATGTACATCCTGAAGTCTACTCAACAGTCTTTCATCTACCAATACATAATCCAACAAACTACTGTCATTTCGCCCTACATCATATCTTGTATACTTATTTATCCTCTTTTTCTTAAAATATGTATTACCTATAACTAAACCCCTTTCTATACAAAGTTCAATCAAAGGGCTCCCATTATCATTTACACCTGGCACCCCAAACTTACCTACCACACCCTCTCTAAAAGTTTCTCCTACTTTAGCATTCAGATCCCCTACCACAATTACTCTCTCACTTGGTTCAAAGGCTCCTATACATTCACTTAACATCTCCCAAAATCTCTCTCTCTCCTCTGCATTCCTCTCTTCTCCAGGTGCATACACGCTTATTATGACCCACTTCTCGCATCCAACCTTTACTTTAATCCACATAATTCTTCAATTTACACATTCATATTCTCTTTTCTCCTTCCATAACTGATCACTCAACATTACTGCTACCCCGTCCTTTGCTCTAACTCTCTCAGATACTCCAGATTTAATCCCATTTTTTCCACCCACCGAAACTCCCCTACCCCCTTCAGCTTTGTTTCGCTTAGGGCCAGGACATCCAACTTCTTTTCATTCATAACATCAGCAATCATCTGTTTCTTGTCATCCGCACTACATCCACGCACGTTTAAGCATCCCAGTTTTATAAAGTTTTTCTTCTTCTCTTTTTTTGTAAATGTCTACAGGAGAAGGGGTTACTAGCCCATTGCTCCCGGCATTTTAGTCGCCTTATACGACACGCATGGCTTACGGAGGAAAGATTCTTTTCCACTTCCCCATGGACAATAGAAGAAATAAAGAGGAACAAGAGCTATTTAGAAAAAGGAGAAAAACCTAGATGTATGTATATATAAATGCATGTGCGTGTCTGTGAAGTGTGACCAAAGTGTAAGTAGGAGTAGCAAGATATCCCTGTTATTTATATATATATATATATATATATATATATATATATATATATATATATATATATATATATATATAAAGGAATGTAAAGAGGAGCTTAGCAAACCTTTGGCTAATCTTTTCAACATATCACTACAAACTGGCATAGTGCCAGATAAGTGGAAAATGGCAAATGTGATACCTATTTTCAAAGCAGGTGACAGGTCCTTAGCTTCAAACTATAGACCAATAAGCCTAACCTCCATAGTGGGAAAATTTATGGAATCAATAATTGCCGAGGCAGTTCGTAGCCACCTTGAAAAGCATATATATATATATATATATATATATATATATATCTAAATTAATATATATATATATATATATATATATATATATATATATATATATATATATATATATATATATATATATATATATATATATATATATATATATATATATATATATAGTCGCTCCCACGACACCAAGGGTGTTGCTGAACTTGCGGCCTCGCTAGTCTTACCGGCTCAGGTTCCATTGGAACTGATTCTAAAGGGATAGTAGCTGATCATATATTGCTCAGATCAGAGTGAGGATTTAAGATCGATTCCTGGGAAGATGAAAAGTTGAACATGTTTGCTTACACCTACTGATCGCTTGTTCTCTCTAGGCTGGAACATTGATGTACACTAATGACCCCTTTTAAGGCAAGCGAAATTGCTGACCTGGAGAATATACAGAGAACTTTCGCTGCATGTATAGGTACGATAAAAAACAAAAATATAAATATTTATTTCCTTGTAAAGCTTACAATGTGTGGTTTACATGTTATAAAATATTAATTACAAAGAAGGCTACCAGCTTGCCTAGGCATTTCGGGCAGACTAATACTAATTCTTACTCTATATTGATATAGGTTATGGAGCAGTACATTTGAACATACATTATTAGATAAATACATATTTAGACACATACCTAATTAGGCACACACATAATTAGATTTACAATACTGAGGAACAACAAATCATATAATAATATTACAAAGGGTAAATTTAGTAATGGGGTTAGATTTGTCTGTTTCTACAAAGTTTATATATTGGAAGCGTGTCTTAGGTAGACTTAGGACTAACTTAAGATTTAATAGGCAATAGCTATATTAGGAATTTTGTTTACAGTCATTTGGGTGAATGTAAGTGTAAATTAAAATATCTAATTGGTCAAAAGAGAGGCAAATATAGGCAAATCAAAAGAGGAGAGGTGCAATTAAGAAATCGATATATTCAGTTAAAGAGAGAAATAAAAAAAGGAATTAGAAAAGCAAAAAGAGATTATGAGGTTAAAGTTGCAAGAGATTCGAAGACTAACCCAAAAGGATTCTTTCAGGTATACAGAAGTAAGATCAGGGACAAGATAGGCCCACTCAAAAGTTACTCGGGTCAGCTCACTGACAGTGATAAGGAAATGTGTAGAATTTTTAACACATACTTCCTCTCAGTTTTTACACAGGAGGATACCAGCGATATTCCAGTAATGATAAATTATGTAGAACAGGACGATGATAAACTGTGCACGATTAGGGTCACAAGCGACATGGTCCTTAGGCAAATAGATAAATTAAAACCTAACAAATCCCCAGGCCCTGATGAACTGTATGCAAGGGTTCTAAAGGAATGTAAAGAGGAGCTTAGCAAACCTTTGGCTAATCTTTTCAACATATCACTACAAACTGGCATGGTGCCAGATAAGTGGAAAATGGCAAATGTGATACCTATTTTCAAAGCAGGTGACAGGTCCTTAGCTTCAAACTATAGACCAATAAGCCTAACCTCCATAGTGGGAAAATTTATGGAATCAATAATTGCCGAGGCAATTCGTAGCCACCTTGAAAAGCATAAATTAATCAACGAATCTCAGCATGGTTTTACAAAGGGGCGTCCCTGCCTTACGAAATTGTTAACTTTTTTCACTAAGGTATTTGAGGAGGTAGATCATGGTAATGAATATGATATTGTGTACATGGACTTCAGTAAGGCTTTTGACAGGGTCCCACATCAGAGACTATTGAGGAAAATTAAGGCACATGGAATAGGAGAAATTTTTTCCTGGATAGAGGCATGGTTGACAAATAGGCAGCAGAGAGTTTGCATAAATGGGGAGAAATCAGAGTGGGGAAGCGTCACGAGCAGTGTTCCACAGGGGTCAGTGTTGGGCCCCCTGCTGTTCACAATATACATAAACGACATAGATGAGGGCATAAAGAGCGACATCAGCAAGTTTGCCGATGACACCAAAATAGGCCGTCGAATTCATTCTGACGAGGACATTAGAGCACTCCAGGAAGATTTGAGTAGACTGATGCAGTGGTCGGAGAGGTGGCAGATGCAGTTTAATATAGACAAATGCAAAGTTCTAAATGTTGGACAGGACAATAACCATGCCACATATAAACTAAATAATGTAGATCTTAATATTACGGATTGCGAAAAAGATTTAGGAGTTCTGGTTAGCAGTAATCTGAAGCCAAGACAACAGTGCATAAGTGTTCGCAATAAAGCTAATAGAATCCTTGGCTTTATATCAAGAAGCATAAATAATAGGAGTCCTCAGGCTGTTCTTCAACTCTATACATCCTTGGTTATGCCTCATTTAGATTATGCTGCACAGTTTTGGTCACCGTATTACAGAATGGATATAAATGCTCTGAAAAATGTACAAAGGAGGATGACAAAGTTGATCCCATGTATCAGAAACCTTCCCTATGAGGATAGACTAAGGGCCCTGAATCTTCACTCTCTAGAAAGACGTAGAATTAGGGGGGATATGATTGAGGTGTATAGATGGAAGACAGGAATAAATAAAGGGGATGTAAATAGTGTGCTGAAAATATCTAGCCTAGACAGGACTCGCAGCAATGGTTTTAAGTTAGAAAAATTCAGATTCAGGAAGGATATAGGAAAGTACTGGTTTGGTAATAGAGTTGTGGATGAGTGGAACAAACTCCCAAGTACAGTTATAGAGGCCAGAACGTTGTGTAGCTTTAAAAATAGGTTGGATAAATACATGAGTGGGTGTGGGTGGGTGTGAGTTGGACCTGATTAGCTTGTGCTACGAGGACGGTTGCCGTGTTCCTCCCTTAAGTCAAGGTGACCTGACCTGACTAGGTTGGGTGCATTGGCTTAAGCCGGTAGGAGACTTGGACCTGCCTCGCATGGGCCAGTAGGCCTGCTGCAGTGTTCCTTCGTTCTTATGTTCTTAAATTAGGGGGAATTACTGATAACAAGAGTAGGACTATATTGGTTCGGATGTGTTCATGATACAAAAAAGACAATTAGGTGATTTTCATTTGGTTAGCTAATGATGGGGTGTGTTAGGGAGATAAGATGTTTTTTAACGGGAGCGGTTGAAGTCTCTTGATTTGTACTCCCTGGAAAGAAGACGAGAAAGATACATGATAATACACACTTGGAAAATTCTGCACACGAAAATCACTCCCTACGAAAGCAAAAGGTTTGGCAGGAAATGCAACATTACCCCAATGAAAAGCAGGGGCACCGCGAGTACGCTAAGAGATAACACAGTAAGTGTCAGTTGCCCAAGACTGTTCAACTGCCTCCCAGCATACATAAGGGGGATTACTAATAGATCCCTGGCTGTCTTCAAGAAGGCGCTGGGCAGGCACCTAAATCAGTTCCTGACCAGCCGGGCTATGGTTCGTACGTCGGTTTACGTGCGGCCAGCAGTAACAACCTGGTTGATTAAACCCTGAGCCACTGCGAGGCCTGGTCACGGACCGGGCAGCGGGGGCGTTGACCTAGGAAACCCTCTCCAGGTATACTGCCTCTGTTCACCTAGCAGTAAGTAGGTACCTGGGTGTTAGTTGACTGGTGTGGGTCGCATCCTGGTGAACAAGATTGAAGGACCCACAATGGAAATAAGACAAACGGTCCCCGATGACACACTGCCTTTCTTGGGTTATCCTGGGTGGCTAACCCTACCCAGGGTTAAAAATCCCAACAAAACTTATCTTATGGTATTTTTCGAAAAAATATTGTGCTACTGACCTAGACAAAAATTAATATCTTTGTGCTTGCTAAAAATGTAACATAAGCACCGTTGTGTACGAAGTAAAATGTGATGTGGGTAATCAAATTTCTAGATAGGAGTCTGAAACAATAAGGAATGAAGAGGTGGTGATAATTGTAACTTATATGACACGGCCCATTATTTCAGAGAACTGCTGTAAAAATTTTGGTCGACTCTTATTATTATTAAAATCAACGTTACTGAATTCACAAACACAATGAGTAACTGCATGTTGCTACCAACAGTAACAAAACCTACAAGAGTTACAGGGACTAGTGTTTCCCTACTTGACCACATCTGGACCAACACCATATCCCCTTTAAAATCAGGCATAATTACAGATAATACCACAGACCACTACCCTACTTTCCTCATAACAACTCTTGGTAAAATACCCCAAGACACTACTAAAGTCACCTTCAGACTTCACAATGAGGCAGCCATTAATAACTTCACAACAGCAGTAACAAACATTGACTGGCACACTGAGCTAGAAATCTATACAGATATTGACGAATGTTTTAATAATTTTCTAAAAAAGACCCAATACCTTTATAACAAGCACTGCCCTAAAAAAACTAAACAGATGACAGCTAAGAGACTGAACAGTCCCTGGCTAACACCCAGCATTCTCAAATCCATAAATACAAAACACCGATATGAAAAACAATACAGAATGGGTCATATAACCAGAGACCAAACAAAACGTTACTCGTCAATCCTAACCAGCCTGATAAGAAGGGCAAAAAAAATTGTATTATGAGAACAGATTATCCAACTTACGAGGTGATATAAAAAAGACCTGGAAGACCCTATCAGAAATTCTGGGAACAAAAAAGATATCACGACATAGCGAAATAAAATTAGCAAAATCAGATGAACCCCAACTCCCACCAACAGAAACAGCAAACAGACTCAATGATTTCTTCTCCACTATAGGTCAAAACCTTGCCAATAAAATCCTAAGCTCAGATACCCCACCAAATGACTACCTCACTGGCAACTACCCGAACACACTGTTCCTAGCTCCGACTAACTCATACGAAGTCTCCCTTATTATCAACGCACTGAAAAACAAGGCAGGAGATTTAAATACCTTACCACCCTTTATATACAAAAAAGCGTCACAAGTACTATCACCAATCATTGCAACACTAACAAATCCATTGAATCCTCCACCTTCCTTACAGTTCTCAAAATAGCAAGGGTCACCCCGATCCATAAAGGAGGAGACCAAACAGAGTTGAATAACTATAGGCCAATATCCAATTTACACCCTCTCTCAAAAATCTTCGAAAAATTAATTCATAAACGAATCTACTCCTACCTCATCTCCCAAAACATTCTCAACCCCTGCCAATTTGGATTCAGGCCTAATAAAAATACAAATGATGCTATTATACACATGCTAGAACATATATACACTGCAATAGAGAAAAAAGAAGTCCCACTGGGGATCTTCATTGACTTACGTAAAGCTTTTGATACAGTTGACCATGACTTGCTCCACGTAAAATTGTCACACTATGGTATTAGAGGGCGCTCCCTCAACTACCTCAAGTCTTACCTCAGCAACAGAAGCCAATATGTGTACGCAAATGGGGCAAGCTCTTCCGCACAACCAATTACAGTTGGTGTCCCACAGGGAAGTGTCCTTGGCCCTCTTCTCTTTCTCCTATACATAAATGACCTACCAAATGCTTCGCAATTACTCAAACCCACACTTTTTGCAGATGACACTACATACGTCTTCTCTCACCCGAGCCCAGTCACGCTAGCCAATACTGTAAACACCGAATTACAGAAAATATCTACCTGGATGAGGACTAACAAACTTACACTAAACATTGACAAAACCTAATTCATTCAGTTTGGTAACAGAGCTACAGATGTACCTCTTAACATAACAATAAACGGATCACCTATCACAAAGCTAACAGAGGGAAAATTCCTAGGAATCCACCTCGATAATAGACTCAAATTTCATACACATATACAACAAATTTCTAAGAAAATCTCCAAGACTGTAGGCATACTATCGAAGATACGGTACTATGTTCCACAGTCAGCCCTCCTGGCCCTTTATCACTCTCTTATTTACCCCTATCTCACCTATGGAATTTGTGCATGGGGCTCAACAACAACTAACCATCTCAGACCACTAATTACCCAACAAAAGGCTGCAGTTAGAATGATAACAAATTCTCACTACAGGCAACACACTCCACCAATATTCAAAACACTCAACCTACTCACCATACAAAACATCCATACTTATTATTGCACTTATTACATACATAGAACACTTAACTCTGATATTAACCCTCCCCTCAAACATCTCCTTGCCAACCTCAACAGAACACATGACCATAACACAAGGCACAGATCACTCTTTGATGTTCCTCGTGTCCATCTCACGCTATGCAAAAACTCAATGCACATAAAAGGCCCTAAAATCTGGAATTCATTACCTGTAAATATAAAAGAAACACAACCTGTTTATAAATTCAAGTCTCTTCTCAAAGATCACTTACTCACTCAAAACCAAATAAATACTGAATAACTGAACCTTATAAATTGTATATCCTATATGTTACTCACAATTATATCACACAAATGTTAAACCTAGGACCCAATCTAACTTTGTTATTTTTTTTAAATACACTACCTAACAGAATACTCCATTCGACTTAATGTACAGCAATGCATGCAACCATATGACCTGTCTTTGTAATACTCATTTGTGCTTTATAGTTATCTGTTGACAATAATGTTTCATCACTGATTTCATCATTGCTTAGTTAATCTTAAGTTAATTTTAAGCCAGCCCGTAATGCTATGCATATAAGTGGTTTTGGCATGCTGCTCTTACCTGTATTTTTTGTACCTCTGTTTGTATGCTTAAATTACTAAATAAATAAATAACTGCAGCATTAAACCCATTGGCAGACTCTAATAAATTAAATTTAATTGCTTTACCTGGAAAAAAAACAGTAATTTACCTTATTCTGAGGATTTGAACCCGTTGGCGTACACTGTAGTGGCAGGAGAATGTGACTGAAAGTGTTCCAGGAAGGTGAGCGTGAGCTTATAGCAGACATGTAAACTTTGGCTATGGAAGGTGAGGAACAAACCTGAATCTTCAGAACTTCCGAAGGAGACAGGTAATTATTATAATTATTATTAATTATTATTATTATTTTTATTTTTATTATTATTATCATTATTGTTGTTGTTCTTGTTGTTATTGGGAAGCCCTAAACCCATAGAGATCATACAGTACCTGGAGAAGGGTTTAAGATAAGATAAGATACTTTATTTCATCAAGATAAAATATTTGTACAGAGGCGAATGACATTTAGGTGTGCATGCAGAAAGCCCTTAATATGTAGAGCATTTTGGGCAAACTTAAGATTAACTTAAGATTAATAAGGCAATGACAAAAAGAGTGGTTTTATATGCAGTCTCTTAGGTGGTTGTAAATATAAATTTAGGAGTTACAATGAATACAAGAGAACTGAGTATCCTACCAGTACATGGTGTATTGCAATCACAGGTTTAATTATGATTATAGATAGTGAGGGTTCTAGCATATTAACTGTTAGTTTACTAACATTATGCACCCCCATACCTCTCCTGTGGGCGGTAGTCAAAAGATTACAGAAGTACTTAATGGGTCCAAGGACTGGGCCTTAAAGTTATGATAGATAAATCAAGTTACAGTGGTAATGAACCATTTACATGTTTATATATGGTCACAATCGTAATGAGTTGTTTATGCAGACATTAATTAGGACAGACACACACACACACACACACACACTACCGTCTAGGGGGCCAGAGACTACAAACCTCACTCAAGAAAAAGGATCTTGGGGTGAGTATAACATCTGAGGCACACATCAACCAAATAACTGCTGCAGCATATGGGCGCCTAGAAAACCTATGAATAGCATTCCGAAATCTCAATAAGGAATCGTTTAGGACCCCTGTACACTGTGTATGTCAGGCCTATATTGGAGTATGCAGCACATGTCTAGAACCCACACCTAGCCAAGCATGTAAGAAAATTAGAAAAAGTGCAAAGGTTTGCAACAATACCCGGAGCTAAGGGGCATGTCCTACGAGGAGGTTGGCCTGTACATTGCAGAGTCACTTGTTTGCACAGAACTGCTAAATGCCTCAAATGATGTAGTGGAAGTTTTAGCAGTAAAGGTCGAGAACCAAAACCTAGTCATTGTGGTAGTCTACAAGCCTCCGGATGCAACATCCCAGCAATTCCAGGAACAGCTGTTAAAAATTGACCACTGTCTGGAAAATCTTCCAGCTCCTGCACCCAACATCTTGCTCCTGGGGGATTTCAACTTAAGGCACCTAAAATGGAGGAATATAGCAAATAATATTGTTGCAGTAATAACACTAGGAGGCAGCTCTGATGAAAACTCACACTCACACGAGCTTTTAAATCTCTGCACAAAATTCAATTTAAACCAGCAAATAATAGAGCCTACTAGACTGGAGAATACACTAGACCTCATCTTCACTAACAATGATGATCTGATAAGAAATGTCACCATATCAAAAACAATATACTCAGATCACAACATAATTGAGGTTCAGACATGTATGCGTGGAGCCCCAGACCGACATAATGAGACTAGTCACGAGGGAGCATTCACCAAATTCAACTTCAATGACAAAAACATAAAGTGGGACCAAGTAAACCAAGTCCTAACCGATATAAGCTGGGAAGATATACTAAGCAACACAGACCCCAACGTATGCCTAGAACAGATTAACTTGGTGGCACTCGATGTATGCACAAGGTTTATTCCTCTAAGAAAAAGGAGGAGTAGATGTAAAATAGAAAGAGACAGGCGCTCCCTTTACAGGCGACGGAAAAGAATAACAGAGCGGCTAAAAGAGGTCAATATATCTGAAATGCGTAGGGAGACACTGGTCAGAGAAGTAGCAAGCATCGAACTCAAGCTAAAGGAATCTTATAGGAGTCAGGAATCGCGGGAAGAACTAAAAGCCATAAATGAAATCGAAAGAAACCCAAAGTATTTCTTCTCCTATGCCAAATCAAAGTCGAGAACAGCATCCAGTATTGGGCCCCTACTTAAACAAGATGGGTCCTACACAGATGACAGCAAGGAAATGAGTGAGCTACTCAAGTCCCAATATGACTCAGTTTTTAGCAAGCCGCTAACCAGACTGAGAGTCGAAGATCAAAATGATTTTTTTATGAGAGAGCCACAAAATTTGTTAACACAAGCCTATCCGATGTTATCCTGACGCCAAATGACTTCGAACAGGCGATAAATGACATGCCCATGAACTCTGCCCCAGGGCCAGACTCATGGAACTCCGTGTTCATCAAGAACTGCAAGAAGTCCCTATCACGAGCCTTTTCCATCCTATGGAGAGGGAGCATGGACACGGGGGTCGTCCCACAGTTACTAAAAACAACAGACATAGCCCCACTCCACAAAGGGGGCAGTAAAGCAACAGCAAAGAACTACAGACCGATAGCACTAACATCCCATATCATAAAAATCTTTGAAAGGGTCCTAAGAAGCAAGATCACCACCCATCTAGAAACCCATCAGTTACACAACCCAGGGCAACATGGGTTTAGAACAGGTCGCTCCTGTCTGTCTCAACTATTGGATCGCTACGACAAGGTCCTAAATGCACTAGAAGATAAAAAGAATGCAGATGTAATATATACAGACTTTGCAAAAGCCTTCGACAAGTGTGACCATGGCGTAATAGCGCACAAAATGCGTGCTAAAGGGATAACAGGAAAAGTCGGTCGATGGATCTATAATTTCCTCACTAACAGAACACAGAGAGTAGTCGTCAACAAAGTCCGAGGCAGCTACGGTGAAAAGCTCTGTTCCACAAGGCACAGTACTTGCTCCCATCTTGTTCCTCATCCTCATATCCGACATAGACAAGGATGTCAGCCACAGCACCGTGTCTTCCTTTGCAGATGACACCCGAATCTGCATGACAGTGTCTTCCATTGCAGACACTGCAAGGCTCCAGGCGGACATCAACCAAATCTTTCAGTGGGCTGCAGAAAACAATATGAAGTTCAACGATGAGAAATTTCAATTACTCAGATATGGTAAACACGAGGAAATTAAATCTTCATCAGAGTACAAAACAAATTCTGGCCACAAAATAGAGCGAAACACCAACGTCAAAGACCTGGGAGTGATCATGTCGGAGGATCTCACCTTCAAGGACCATAACATTGTATCAATCGCATCTGCTAGAAAAATGACAGGATGGATAATGAGAACCTTCAAAACTAGAGAGGCCAAGCCCATGATGACACTCTTCAGGTCACTTGTTCTATCTAGGCTGGAATATTGCTGCACACTATCAGCACCTTTCAAGGCAGGTGAAATTGCTGACCTAGAAAATGTACAGAGAACCTTCACAGCGCGCATAACAGAGATAAAACACCTCAATTACTGGGAGCGCTTGAGGTTCCTGAACCTGTATTCCCTGGAACGCAGGCGGGAGAGATACATGATTATATACACCTGGAAAATCCTAGAGGGACTAGTACCGAACTTGCACACGAAAATCACTCACTACGAAAGCAAAAGACTTGGCAGACGATGCAACATCCCCCCAATGAAAAGCAGGGGTGTCACTAGCACGTTAAGAGACCATACAATAAGTGTCAGGGGCCCGAGACTGTTCAACTGCCTCCCAGCATACGTAAGGGGGATTACCAACAGATCCCTGGCAGTCTTCAAGCTGGCACTGGACAAGCACCTAAAGTCGGTTCCTGACCAGCCGGGCTGTGGCTCGTACGTTGGTTTGCGTGCAGCCAGCAGCAACAGCCTGGTTGATCAGGCTCTGATCCACCAGGAGTCCTGATCACATACCGGGCCGCGGGGGCGTTGACCCCCGGAACTCTCTCCAGGTAAACTCCAGGTAAGGAGAGGTTAAGGGAAATCGACCTGACGACACTGGAGGACAGGAGAGATAGGGGGGATATGATAACGACATTTAAAATACTGAGAGGAATCGACAAGTTGGACAGAGACAAGATGTTCCAGAGATGGGACACAGCAACAAGGGGTCACGATCGGAAGTTGAAGACTTAGATGAATCACAGGGATGTTAAAAAGTATTTCTTCAGTCACAGAGTTGTCAGGAAATGGAATAGTCTGGGAAGTGATATAGTGGAGGCAAGATCCATATACCTGGAGTTACCTGGAGAGAGTTCCGGGGGTCAACGCCCCCGCGGCCCGGTCTGTGACCAGGCCTCCTGGTGGATCAGAGCCTGATCAACCAGGCTGTTACTACTGGCTGCACGCAATCCAGCATATGAGCCACAGCCCGGCTGGTCAGGTACCGACTTTAGGTGCTTGTCCAGTGCCTGCTTGAAGACATTATTATTATTATTATTATAATCAAGGGGGAAGCACTAATGCTTGAAGACAGCCAGGGGTCTATCGGTAATCCCCCTTATGTATGCTGGGAGGCAGTTGAACAGTCTCGGGCCCCTGACACTTATTGTATTGTCTCTTAACGTGCTAGTGGCACCCCTGCTTTTCATTGGAAGGATGTTGCATCGTCTGCCGAGTATCTTGTTTTCGTTGCGAGTGATTTTCGTGTGCAAGTTTGGTACTAGTCCCTCTAGGATTTTCCAGGTGTATATCATGTATCTCTCCCGCCTGTGTTCCAGGGAGTACAGGTTCAGGAACTTCAAGCACTCCCAGTAATCGGGGTGTTTTATCTCGGTTATGCGCGCCGTGAAGGTTCTCTGTACATTTTCTAGTTCAGCAGTTTCACCTGTCTTGAAAGGTGCTGATAGTGTGCAGCAATATTCCAGCCTAGATAGAACAAGCGACCTGAAGAGTATCATCATGGGCTTGGCATCCCTAGTTTTGAAGGTGCTCATTATCCATCCTGTCATTTTTCTAGCAGATGCGATTGATACGATGCTATGGTCCTTGAAGGTGAGATCCTCCGACATGATCACTCAAAGATCTTTGACGCTAGTTTTTTGCTTTATTGTGTGGTTGGAATTTGTTTTATACTCTGATGAAGTTTTAATTTCCTCACATTTACCATATTGGAGTGTAATTGAAATTTCTCATCATTGAACTTTATATTGTTTGAGGAAATGGTATGGTGATACCGACAAGATGAGGAAAAAGACACTTATGTACAGTTCAGGACATTTATTAAAGGAAACGTTTTGCCACGAGTGGCTTCTTCAGTCCTAATACAGAGAAAACTGAGAAAACGCGTATATATAGTTTCTGCAGCCCCCTTGGGAAGTTCCGACGGTTCTTGTCTGTTCTTTCCCACTGCCGTGTATGAAAGCCCAACTGCCTATGGTGGCTTCTTGCTCTCTTTTTCTTAACTATTTCCGATCTCATTCTCATGTCATCGCGGTGTACAATGATGGTTCCAAGTCTTCTGACGGCATTGGATTCGCAGCAGTGTTTCCAGAAAGTGTCGTGCGAGGACATTTATTATCCTAAGCTAGGATTTTTACAGCTGAATTGTATGCCACTCTCGTAGCACTCATCTGTATTGCATCTATGCCTGTGTCACCATTTGTGGTTGTTTCAGACTCCCTTCGTGCTTTACAGGCTATAAGAAAATTTGATATACCTCACCCCCTGGTTCTTCGTATCCAACTTTGGTTATGTCATATCTCTAGCAAGCACAAAGATATTGTTTTTTGTTGGGTCCCCGGTCATGTTGACATACAGGGCAATGAACAGGCAGACGCTGCTGCACGGTCAGCAGTACATGACCTCCCAGTTTCATATAAAGGTGTTCCATTCACAGACTTATTTTGCTGTAATTACTACCCACCTTTGCACCCGTTGGCAGCAACGTTGGTCTGATCTGATTCTTTAACCAAGTACATGTATTGGTCTCTGGCCATCTTGTCATCAGTGTCGAGGTTGGGAGACCACTCTCTTCTGTCTTCACATCAGCCACACTTGTCTTACTCACGGAGAGGTGTCCTGTTCCACTCTGTGAGAATTGTCAGTTCCAGTTTCTGTTAGCCATATTCTGTTGGGCTGCCCCCATTATCAATGAGCACGCAGAATTTACCTCCAATGTCGTCACTGCTCTACTGCCCTTACTTTACCTTCCCTTCTTGCTGATGGACCTTCCTTAACCCAGACTCTCTTATTGACTTTTTGACAACTGATTTACTGCACAAACTCTGATGATTATGCCTCTAGCACTCCTCACAGCCCTTTCTACCTCAGTCTCTTGCTACCCTCTACCCCTGCACTATCCACTGCCCTGCTGCACTCAATGACTTAATAATAATCCCCTTCCCTCTTGCTACCCAATACCCCTGCACCCTTTCCTGCCCTGCTGCACTGTATGACCCTTGTAGGTTTAGCGTCTCTTTTTGATTATAATAATCACTCCTAAAAAATGTTAAACCTCCCTGTCCGTTGCATGAAACTACTGCCTTCCTCTTTTTGATAATAATAATAATAATTATAATAATAATAATTCACTCCTAAAAAATGTTAAACCTCCCTGGCCATTGCATGAAATTACTGCCTTCCTCTCTCTTCAGCAACATTTAACATTATTATTATTATTATAATCAAAAAGAAGCGCTAAGCCACAAGGGCTATACAGCAGCAACATTTAACAGTTCCTCAAAATATATCCACCATCTTCCTAATACCTCCAACTCCGTCTTCTAACTCCTTTATTCTGTTTTTAACTGTCAAATCCATTGATTCCCTAGACCTTCTTAACCTATTTATGTATCTCACTCCAATAGTTCTCTTCTTGAAACCGCATTTAAATATTATTATTATAATCAAAAAGAAGCGCTAAGCCACCGCATTTAAATAGTACTTTACCAGTAATTGTGTATTCCCCATACTTTCATTATTAGTGTAATAAGTAATTGTACTCTTCCCTTATACATTTGTATATAATTTTCCCCAGTATAATTTCCCTGGTAGTTGAAGTACCAATTAAGTAGATTAAGTTAGAGTAGTTAAAGTGTTCTGTCGGGAGATAAAGAGGAAACTTGCACGTCCCTTCAAGTGACATCATTTACCTTTGTACAGCAGAAAACAAACTTGAAAGCTGTGGGTATTGAATTCAAAAAACAATTAAGCCTAATGGCTAAAGCTCTTGCTTCACACAGTGAGGGTCTGGGTTTGATTCCTGGTGAGGGTAGAAACATTGGGCGTGTTTCCTTACACTGGTTGTCTATGTTCCCCATCAGTAAAATGGGTACCTGGGTGTTAGTCGACTTGTGTGGGTCGCATCCTGGGACAAAACTGACCTAATTTGCCCGAAATGCTCTGAGAGCATAACAAGCGGCTTTCTGTATAGTAGTATGTCAGCTAGGCCTGTATATTTTGTAAATGTACTTGTAGAAATAAAGATATTATTATTATTATAACAGTGCAAGTAATATTAAGACAACATTTGAAGACTATGTATCAGAGTGATCTTTGACAAAAATGAACAGCATCTCTGTTAAAGGAAACATTTTCAGAAAGGCCAACAGTATCCCTAGCAGGATGCAAAAATTAATTGAGAATAAAGATCCTGTATTCGAAGGTATGATACAGGAGGGCCCCATTTATACAGCGGTTAGGTTAAGGGATGCTGCTGTAAAATGAAAATCACTGCAAAGTGAATCGTAGCATTTTTTTCATTTTCAAATGCACATGAAAGCCTGATAACACGTTTACACTATTATATATTGAGTAATAGAGCTAGGTCTAAAAAAAAAAAAAGCATATACAGCACACGCATTACTTCCCTTAAATTATTTTTGTCCTTAGCTTATAGCGAATGGTGAATATATTAATTGTAGAAAATCTGAATAAATGAAGAATGGTGTAGACAGCCTGTACTGTCTGCACAGACAGCCCATGCTGTCTGCCAGCTTAGTTCATATTTCGAGCCACTCAAGGTGCTGCCCTCTGTAGCCAGCCCTCTCGGTGGGCATGCCAGCCTGCCTGCTCTTGCCTCTGCCTCGCTCACACAGCGGCCTAGCAGGAAGACACAAGTACTCCCAGCTCTCTCTCGTGGGATGGCCCTGCCCGGGCCATGGGCACAGGCACACAAGCCTGTGTACCCACCACGACCTTTCAATAAAGTAAGAAGCCTCCAAACAAGTTTATCATTTACTCCCCGCTACCATACTACCAAACAAATCCTTCGTTATAAATGGTGGAAAGCGGTGGTCGCAGCAGTTGTGTTTGCCCAGAGAGAGGAAGGAAGGTATGAAGTCATCTTCACTTCATCATCCTACATAACAAGCATCCGTCTCTCAACGAGTTATCCTGATGTCGTGTCTGCACGTTTGAGCATCCAGACACAGGTACAAGCAGGATCCAGCCGAAATTTACCGAATTTCTTTGAGAATTGTAAGTGACCCCAGTGACCCCACGCTGTTTCTCAAGTCATGTGTTCAGCGTCACTTGTATGTTGCTGTTGTTGTTCAGCTCAGCACAGCTGTTTCAGCAAGCCAGAGGTGAGTTTTGTGGTGATTTCTGCGTCCAGTGTGAGCTTCTCCACGTGTTTGTGGGTGGGGGAGGAGGAGAGGAAGTGGCTGTTCCTCACCTTGCCCATGCTCGCCCTACTCAAGCTCACCCGTCTACCATACACTCACCACTGTCCACTCTCTCTGCTGTGTTTTCTGCTGTTTTTCGTGTGAATTAATTGCCAGAACTGTGTATCCGAGTGCCCGAGGTCACTCGAAGCTACGTGGATCAGCATGCCACGTAGATCACGATGCCACGTGGATCCCGACGCCACGTGGGTGTGGGCGATGTCATGTGGATCTACCAGCCATGTGAGTTACCAGATGTCCCAGGCCTCATGCTGTGGTCTGCTGCCCGCATCACATCGACGTCACTGACGATGCTGCCCGACTTCATGACGTCACGATGTCTGCCTGACGTCACCTCGAAATGTCTGCTGACATCACCTCGCGACATCACATGATGTCACATCGAGTGCTTCTAGTAATTATTTCAGTATTGTCGAGAAGATTAAGAGAAGATATATGTTGTGTGTTAATTCCTCACAGTCAGTGTTCTCACATTTTAGTATGTCTTAGAGTCAGTTTTATGCACATTATTATAATCAAAAAGAAGCGCTAAGCCACAAGGGCTATACAGCAGTTTTATGCACAGAAAAGCATCATTTGCTAGTTTAAGCTATGTTGTACTGCATGTACCGCGGGTGTGTAGTTTCCATGTGCCCAGTGAGGTCTGAGCCAGACCTGAGTAGCACCACTGTGGTAAGTCACCCGATGTGACCAGTGAGTTTGACAGCTATCAGACAGCCCCGAGTGACCGAGCCCTCTTGTACAGAAAGCTATTATGCTCGTCGCTCGTGATGTTCTGCAGAATCGTACCTGCTACGATTCCCATCGAGATTTGTTTCACTTCACCTCCAGACCTTCAGAGTGCAGTTATATGTAGAGAAACAAGTCTGGGGACGCTTAGACTAACCTCTGCTATAACTCCAACTGTCGAGAGAATGACACGCTGTGTCAGCCTCGTGTCACAAGCTTCAGTGAGCAGCCTGCACAAAGAAGATGTCACTTTGACCGCTAGCTCTCTCACTGCAGTCTGGTGTATGATGTTACGACTCCCAGATGTTTCGCCCAGTCGTCTCTGCCACGACTCGCTCCACGCTCACCGGCAGTGACAGCCCAGTGACAGTACCAGTCGAGAAGTGTCCTCCTGAGTCGTTTGCCAGAAGTCCTGCCCAGTTGCCGAGTTTTGTCGATGCCTCACTCGAGGGCACCAGCATGTCGTGCCCCAGGTTGAGTGAAAACCTGCAGTGACTCCTACGATGACTGCTTCACCGTTCCAGAGGAGACTGTACCGTTACGTCACAGCTCAGCCGCAGCGATGTCTCCTGTGTTGCAGTATCTGTCCAGATGCAGGAAGGCGTGCAGTGATGCCCATCAATGCTCATTGCCTATGACCACGATGTTTAGCACACCCCACATGTTTTTTCTTCCCTCCCTGTAGGAAGTTTTTTTTCCATGTCCATATGTATATATATGTTTTTATTTTGTGCCCTGTTCCTACGAGAGAGAGACCGAGTTCCTTTTACCACCAGTATCGTCGCGTCGGGACGACGTGCGGTAGGTGGCCGAGCGTATGTAGACAGCCTGTACTGTCTGCACAGACAGCCCATGCTGTCTGCCAGCTTAGTTCATATTTCGCGCCACTCAAGGTGCTGCCCTCTGTAGCCAGGCCTCTCGGTGGGCATGCCAGCCTGCCTGCCCTTGCCTCTGCCTCACTCACACAGCGGCCTAGCAGGAAGACACAAGTACTCCCAGCTCTCTCTCGTGGGATGGCCCTGCCCGGGCCATGGGCACAAACACACAAGCCTGTGTACCCACCACGACCTTTCAATAAAGTAAGAAGCCTCTGAAGATATATCATTAACTACCCGCTACCAGAAGACCAAATAATCCTTTTTATAATGGGTATAATTGAAAACTGCTGTATTAATGAATTGCTGTAAAGCGAAGCACTGTAAAATGGGGCCCACCTGTACTTAAGACAATATATCAAGATGTGGTGTAAGGCTACAATGATCTGGCAAGCCTTGGACAGCAGAACATTATCTCCATCATAAGATCACTATGGGTGATTCTGGTATGTTTAATGTGTAAGGGAAAGAAAACAATTTTCTAGTTTCCCAATTACCTGACCTACTACAGGTTTTATAATGGTCAATAAACACTAGAATGAAATTTGTCTAAATGCAGCATATGTTGCCAATATTTCATATACTCTATACTGATAGGAAAGCGCTAAATCCATAGGGATCAAACCATACCACGGGCGGGGATAGAACCCGCGATCAGAGAGTCTCAAAACTCCAGACCATTGCGTTAGCCACTGGATCAGCTAGCCACAATAAGATTTGTCCAACTAGGTATATTTTTCAGACTCTCTGATCGCGGGTTCTATCCCCGCCCGTGGTATAGTTTGTTTGCAATCATGTCATCACAATTTCGTGAGCCGTAGGGAACATACAGCACCTGAAATAGTAAGCAATCAGGGTGTTATTATTTACTATATTCATGGAGGAATTGCTAAACCTATCAAGATCATACAGTGCCTGGGGAATGGAAACTAATTAGGCTTCATGAGGAAGGGCAGGTAGTTTCAATTCCTTGACTAAAGAGCTCTTCACTACTATTAGAGCACTCCCTTAAGACCAGTATTTCATGAATCTTTATAATCTATTCACTGGCCTGTGCTAAAGATTGCTACAATTTATTTTAACATGCTGTTTATTAATCCCTTGACTGTCGCAACACCAAATCCTGAGGTGTCTCCTGGTGTCGCAAAATTTAAAAAAAAAAAAAATTATTTTTCTTATGAAATGATAATCTTTTGCTGATTGTAATGACACCAAAAGAACGTAATTTGATTAAAAACTGATGGAATTATGCTCTTGTGAAGTTAGAGACCTCGGCGATATTTATGAATTAGCGATTTCGCCCACTTTGAGCCCTATTTTTGGCTAAGTCCATTGTTCCAGTTGGCCAAACTCATAGCTGTTTCTTTAGAACTCCATTTTTCTATCGATTGAGTACAAGAAACTGCCAATTTACCGATTTCAACTACCCAATAACGTGCTCAGAAATTTGCAATTTGGCCAATTTCACGAAAATTAAAAAATATGTCAGTTACAAAATAGGGTCCAGAATGAACAATGCAGACATTCCTGGCTCTAAAATAACATTTTCTTTGTTCATCAGTCACGTCTCCAGGCCCTTCTGATATTACTCTTGCTTTCTATTTTGAATTTTTATTCAAACAAAAAATAGAAGATTTACTGTTATGCACACTGCTGCAATATTGTAATAATTGTATAAATAATGTCAACCCATTCATGACTGCATATTAGAATGGCTACTTGGACATTTATTGAAAAATGACATCATTTGTTTACTTTTGAACATCACACTCACACTCACACGAGCTTTTAAATCTCTGCACAAAATTCAATTTAAACCAGCAAATAATAGAGCCTACTAGACTGGAGAATACACTAGACCTCATATTCACTAACAATGATGATCTGATAAGAAATGTCACCATATCAAAAACAATATACTCAGATCACAACATAATTGAGGTTCAGACATGTATGCGTGGAGCCCCAGACCGACAAAATGAGACTAGTCACGAGGGAGCATTCACCAAATTCAACTTCAATAACAAAAACATAAAGTGGGACCAAGTAAACCAAGTCCTAACCGATATAAGCTGGGAAGATATACTAAGCAACACAGACCCAAACTTATGCCTAGAACAGATTAACTCGGTGGCACTCGATGTATGCACAAGGCTTATTCCTCTAAGAAAAAGGAGGAGTAGATGTAAAATAGAAAGAGACAGGCGCTCCCTTTACAGGCGACGGAAAAGAATAACAGAGCGGCTAAAAGAGGTCAATATATCTGAAATGCGCAGGGAGACACTGGTCAGAGAAATAGCAAGCATCGAACTTAAGCTAAAAGAATCCTTTAGGAGTCAGGAATCGCGGGAAGAACTAAAAGCCATAAATGAAATCGAAAGAAACCCAAAGTATTTCTTCTCCTATGCCAAATCAAAATCGAGAACAACGTCCAGTATTGGGCCCCTACTTAAACAAGATGGGTCCTACACAGATGACAGCAAGGAAATGAGTGAGCTACTCAAGTCCCAATATGACTCAGTTTTTAGCAAGCCGCTAACCAGACTGAGAGTCGAAGATCAAAATGAATTTTTTATGAGAGAGCCACAAAATTTGATTAACACAAGCCTATCCGATGTTATCCTGACGCCAAATGACTTCGAACAGGCGATAAATGACATGCCCATGCACTCTGCCCCAGGGCCAGACTCATGGAACTCTGTGTTCATCAAGAACTGCAAGAAGCCCCTATCACGAGCCTTTTCCATCCTATGGAGAGGGAGCATGGACACGGGGGTCGTCCCACAGTTACTAAAAACAACAGACATAGCCCCACTCCACAAAGGGGGCAGTAAAGCAACAGCAAAGAACTACAGACCAATAGCACTAACATCCCATATCATAAAAATCTTTGAAAGGGTCCTAAGAAGCAAGATCACCACGCATCTAGAAACCCATCAGTTACACAACCCAGGGCAACATGGGTTTAGAACAGGTCGCTCCTGTCTGTCTCAACTATTGGACCACTACGACAAGGTCCTAAATGCACTAGAAGACAAAAAGAATGCAGATGTAATATATACAGACTTTGCAAAAGCCTTCGACAAGTGTGACCATGGCGTAATAGCGCACAAAATGCGTGCTAAAGGAATAACAGGAAAAGTCGGTCGATGGATCTATAATTTCCTCACTAACAGAACACAGAGAGTAGTCGTCAACAGAGTAAAGTCCGAGGCAGCTACGGTGAAAAGCTCTGTTCCACAAGGCACAGTACTCGCTCCCATCTTGTTCCTCATCCTTATATCCGACATAGACAAGGATGTCAGCCACAGCACCGTGTCTTCCTTTGCAGATGACACCCGAATCTGCATGACAGTGTCTTCCATTGCAGACACTGCAAAGCTCCAGGCAGACATCAACCAAATCTTTCAGTGGGCTGCAGAAAACAATATGAAGTTCAACGATGAGAAATTTCAATTACTCAGATATGGTAAACATGAGGAAATTAAATCGTCATCAGAGTACAAAACAAATTCTGGCCACAAAATAGAGCGAAACACCAACGTCAAAGACCTGGGAGTGATCATGTCGGAGGATCTCACCTTCAAGGACCATAACATTGTATCAATCGCATCTGCTAGAAAAATGACAGGATGGATAATGAGAACCTTCAAAACTAGGGAGGCCAAGCCCATGATGACACTCTTCAGGTCACTTGTTCTATCTAGGCTGGAATATTGCTGCACACTAACAGCACCTTTCAAGGCAGGTGAAATTGCCGACCTAGAAAATGTACAGAGAACTTTCACGGCACGCATAACGGAGATAAAACACCTCAATTATTGGGAGCGCTTGAGGTTCCTAAACCTGTATTCCCTGGAACGCAGGAGGGAGAGATACATGATTATATACACCTGGAAAATCCTAGAGGGACTAGTACCGAACTTGCACACGAAAATCACTCATTACGAAAGCAAAAGACTTGGCAGACGATGCACCATCCCCCCAATGAAAAGCAGGGGTGTCACTAGCACATTAAGAGACCATACAATAAGTGTCAGGGGCCCGAGACTGTTCAACTGCCTCCCAGCACACATAAGGGGGATTACCAACAGACCCCTGGCAGTCTTCAAGCTGGCACTGGACAAGCACCTAAAGTCAGTTCCGGATCAGCCGGGCTGTAGCTCGTATGTTGGTTTGCGTGCAGCCAGCAGCAACAGCCTGGTTGATCAGGCTGTGATCCACCAGGAGGCCTGGTCTCAGACCGGGCCGCGGGGGCGTTGACCCCCGGAACTCTCTCCAGGTAAACTCCAGGCAAAAATCAAACATTTCCCCTACTTTGAGCTCTATTTCAAGGGTGTTTTCATAGTAAAACCGATCAAAATCACCTCTATTTCTATAATATGTTTTCCAATCTATCAAATGAGGCCAAGAAAACGAGAATACAACCATAAATACTATACGAAAACAGACCACAAAGTTGGCATTTTAATTAAAAAAAATGGTCAGAGTTTTTTTTTTCTCATTATGCACTGAGTATATATACGTCCGAAACAGTGGCGCATAAGACGTATATATATGACAAAAACAGTCAAAGGGTTAATGGATGGTGTGGGGTCACAAAGGGTACAAGTCAGAGGGCAGTTTGAGCATTTACAAAGGATGAAGAGGGATGGGATGATGAAGAGTGTATATAAATCTGGAGTGGAAGCAGTGGTATAGCCAGGTTCTAAAGTTAAGGGAAAGTGAGCATATAAAAAAAAAATGTGCCATGACATGTACCGAATAATTTTATATTCGTTATACATTTTTATTTTTATTTTATTTTGTTTTTTAAAATAAAAACACAAGGAAGATACAGTTTTAAAGTAAGTACATAATTGTTATTTTGAATTTAAAATCAAAACACAATAAAGAAGTTATACAGTAATCACAAATCAAAACATAACAAAAACGTGGGTTATTTTAATTTTTAAATGTAAAATGAAAACAAAACAAAGCAATGTGAAAAATGTATGAAGCAGCTACAGCAGTCTCTTACATCTAGGCTTCATTCTAGCAAAGTTATCTATTACTTTATTATAATCCACCTCAGCAGCCACCTGTCTTTCTATGGAGAGCAAAGCTAACCCAGACAGTCTGATCTCTGATCTTGCCCATTGTAGAAGCAAGGTAGGACTTTGTATTTGAGCTGACTAAAGGATCATTTCCTCTTCAAGGGGGGCTCCTTGGCATGGTGAAGAGGCTCTTGATCTGAGGAATTAGACCTGTTGGTCCCCTTCCTCAGACCGAACCTAATTACCCCCGAATCCCCCCTTCCCTATCCCATCCTCCCCTTTTCCTTTCCTCCTCCTCCCCACCCCTCCCTTTTGCCCTTCCTCTTTTTGGCCTTTGGGATTTTTCCCACAGGCACACTAGTTCATAGGTAGGGGGAAGGGTACCGGGGTCCATCTCATTCTGCTGAGGTTCTTGGCGGTGGCGTAGTTTGCTGTGGGATCTGGGTCACCTGGGGATGTCCCGATCCCTCTCCGGTATCCCGGAGGGTGGCTTTGGGTGTCTTTCAGGCGACGGGTGTATCTCTGGAAGCCACCTTTCGGATTCCGGGGGTGGTGGCCGAAGGAGATATGCTTTGTGGTGGATATCCGGCCGCCCTCTCTTTTGTCCACCGAGGTAGCTCGGCAGTTGTGAGGTTGCTATCCCGGATTGCAGGTTTACTGGCATGAAGGGTAGGGTATGGCACGGGTTCCATGCTGCATCTGCGCTACTTGTGGTGCTGAGGTCCTCTTGGGCGTGGAGGGAGATTTCTGGCTCTTTCATTCCTCCTAGGAACTATCCCTCCCCGGTCCCCCTTTTTTTATTCTTTTTTTTATTTTTATTTTCTTTTCTTCTTTCTTTTTTTTTCTTAAAAACAAAAAGAAAGAAGTAACCTAACCATGGAGTCCCAAATCCATGACCCCGCTACCCCCGGGCCCCTTATTGTTACCACACCCTGTTCTGACCTCGTCTCATCTTTTGGCCACTCTTTGGATACTCCTAAGGCCCCTGTACCTTTTGCTGGTGCTGTTTCCTCACCCGCTTCAGGTAGCGGGCTTCCACTGACTCCTTTGATTTGTCTGACCTCCGTTCTCCTTTGACTATGCTTCCGGCCTCTCCCTCTATGGTGTGACGATTTTCGAATCGCCAGCCCATCTCATGTCGGACCGACTCTGGTCCCACTTCTAAACGCCAACGACAATCTCCTGACGATGTTACTTCGTTACCTTTCCATTCTACTCAGAAAAAAACGACACGTCATACACTCCCTCTCCACACTCAGTTTTGGACCACACAATGGACTAAATTCTTTACTTTACGACTGACTTCTTCTACGGCCTATCTTTCTGACCATAGTATTGGCAAAGCGCTCCTACGCCATGTTGGTAGAGATATTTCCTTTCATGCTCTTAAGAGTGGTACACACATCATCACAGTCCAGAATTCTACCCAAGCTCATGATCTTTCTCTTCTTTGACATATCGGTACTATTCCTATCACTATCGAAAAACATCATTCCCTCAATTCTTGTAGTGGTACTGTTATTCTGCCCTATACCATAGTCCAACAGAATTTCCAGACATGTGGCAATGACATTCTCGAACAGCTGGAACTCCAAGATCTCCCAATTCTCAAGGTAGACACTTATGTTCTTCCCGCCCGCGGGCGAAGACGATACCCTTGCAATGTGGCTCGTTTAACTTTTGACAGCCGTGAACTCCCATCCTCTGTTTATGTAGCAGGACATCGGTTACAAGTTCGGAAGGTGATCCCTACACTGCAACAGTGTAGGAATTGCTGGCGATTTGGCCACCCAGCAAAATATTGCAGATCTATAGCCGAATGCCCAGTCTGTGGTGCCGATGACCATTCTAATACATCTTGCAGTTGACCTCCCTCTTGCCGTAATTGTCATGAGGCTCACCCTTCATACTCTCGCCGTTGCCAGGTCTACTTAAATGAGTGGGAAATTTGTTGCCTCAAAGAAGTAGAAGGTCTCCCTTATGCTATGGCAGTTTCTCATCTCCGCCTCCAAGGGAGACTACCCCGTGTTTCTTATTCTCATGTTTCAAAATGTCCCCCCACTTCTGGGTCCCATCTTCTGCAGCCTCCTCTGTGGTTGCCAGTCCCATAGTCACTCCTGTATCTAATTCTTTTGCTGTCCTGGGCTCAGACGTCCCTACTTCAACAGCTCAGTCTGTCCTCACTTCTTCGTGTTCTCCCTCACAAACCCTGGTATCGACAAGACCTCATACGACACCTCCTCCCAATCGTCCCTCTACTTCTCAGAGGTCCAACAAATCTCCTTTAACCCTTCCTTCCCTTCATCCACCTCCACATTTTACCTTTTCAGTCTCTATACCTAGGTCTTCCCCTTTCACTGGCTCTGTTACAAGTGTGGAGGTTCATCCTCCTCCTCGTACTGTGCCTTTCTCCCCTGTCCCCTCCCAAGTTGCTTCCTCTTCTGCCACCTCCCGGGTTTCTGCCTCTTCTGTCCCCTCCCACACTTCTCCAGTTCCCTCCACCCTTTTGCCCCCCCCCCTATCTTGGTACAGTCCATTACAGCTCTGATCTTTACTCAAACTCTTCCTCCTTCCATCTCCAATATTGTCTCCCATACGATGTCTCTGAACTCCAAAACACTTGAAGCAATCTCTGAATATATTGCAGAGACCAAACCAACAATGGACACGAATCCACCCTCTGTTCCTTCTCTTTCCTCTTCTCCATCTGTGCAACTCCTTTCTTCACAATGCACCATTCCTTCGCTACTTGAACATTTTCCTTTGCTACCGCATGTGGACTTTTCTAACCCTTCTAGTCCATAGGTACCCTTACCTGCGGATTTCAGGTATCTTTATCGTTGCCAATCATGGCCTATTTACAGTGGAATATTCGCGGCCTCAGGGGTAATCGGGGTGAGCTTCAGATGTTGCTCTCCCAGTTTTCCCCAGTCTTACAGGAACCAAAATTACACTCTGCCATTATCTATCCCATCTCAGGCTATAATTTATTGTATTCTTCAGATCCTTTCCCTGATGGGACCTTTAATGAAAGTGCCCTTCTTCTCCGCACTGATATTCCGTACCATCAGCTATTTGTTCATACTTTGCTGCATTACACAGCAGCCCGTATCCACTTGTATAGGTGGTATACACTCTGTTCTTTGTATCTCTTTCCTTCTTGGGCATTATCTATCCCGGATATTGCCTTTCTTGTTTCGTCATTACCGCCACCACTTCTGTTGGGGATTTTAATGCCCATCATTTCCTCTGAGGGGGGTCTCACTGTGATTCTCGTGGCATTCAGTTAGAGGCTTTTCTTGCTACCCACCCCCTCCATGTTTTAAATACAGGTACTCACACCCATTTTGATCCTCGGACTCATACTCTCTCTTGCATCGATCTCTCAGTCTGCTCTTCCTCCGCCGCATTAGACTTCACCTGGTCTGTTCTCCTGGATTTACATGACAGCGATCATTTCCCAATCATTCTTACTTCCCCTTCATATTCACCACCTCTTCGTAACCCATGCTGGCAATTTGATCAGGCAAACTGGAACCTTTACTCACAACTAACTGTTTTTAGTGAGGTTCCTTCTTCGTCCTCCATTGATGAGCTTTTACACCTCTTCTTGTCCTCCGTTTTAACCGCAGCTTCTCATTCTATACCCCAAACTTTGGGCAGGCATTCTCGGAAATGCGTGCCTTGGTGGTCTCCTGCTTGCGCTCGTGCAGTACGTTTGAAACGTGCTGCGTGGGGCAGGTACCGGTACAATAGAACCATGGAGAGACTTCTTGATTTTAAGCAGAAGCGTGCAATCGCTCGCCATGTCATCTGTGACGCTAAACGCACTTGCTGGCGAGATTATGTCTCCACCATCACCTCTGCTTCCTCTATGAGTGTAGTCTGGAAAAAAGTACGAAAACTGAGTGGTAAATATTCTCCTTACCCGGCTCCTGTTCTGTGTGTTGCCGGTGTTGATATAGCAAACCCACTAGATGTTGCCAATGAAATTAACAATCATCGGTCCGCATTTCTCAGGGGCTCCATCTATGCCCCTCGTTTCTTTCCTCAAAGTCTGCCAGAGAGTTAGCACCCTTAGACTTTTCTTCTCTCAGAGAAGAACAGTATAATATGCCTTTTACACTTCAGGAACTGGAGGCAACACTCTCAGCCTGCTGATCATCGGCAGCTGGGCCCGATGACATTCATATTCGTATGCTACAACATTTACATCAGTCAGCCCTTGCAGTCCTATTATGCCTTTTCAATCTTATTTGGTCACAAGTTCTTCCACAGCTGTGGAAATCTGCCATTGTTCTCCCTTTCCGCAAACCGGGTACTATGGGACATGAAGCCTCCCACTATCGTCCCATTGCTCTTACCAGTGCAGTTTGCAAAGTGATGGAACGCCTGGTAAATAGACGTTTAGTGTGGTATTTAGAGACACACAACAGTCTCTCCACTCATCAATATGGCTTTCGTAAGGGACGTTCTACCATAGACCCCTTACTACGCTTGGATACGTATGTTCGTAATGCCTTTGCGAATAACCACTTAGTTATTACCAGATTTTTTGACCTTGAGAAGGCATATGACACAACTTGGAGGTATAATATTTTGGCCCAAGCCCACTCCTTAGGCTTTCGAGGCAATCTACCATCCTTCCTTAAGAACTTTTTAACTGACAGACATTTCCGTGTTCGGTTTAATAATGTGCTCTCCCCAGACTTTATCCAAGCTGAAGGTGTCCCCCAGGGATGTGTTCTGAGCACAACACTTTTTCTCCTTGCTATAAATGATTTGGCCTCAAGTCTTCCATCCAATATTTGGTCATCACTCTATGTTGATGACTTCGCTATTGCCTGTGCAGGTGCTGACTGTCACCTCATTACAGTTTCTCTCCAGCATGCGGTCGACCGTGTTTCCAATTGGGCCACCACACATGGGTTTAAATTTTCTAGTACCAAAACTCACCAAATTACTTTCACTAGATGCTCCGTCATCTCTGATCATCCTTTATACCTCTATGGCACTCGTATCCCTGAACGTGATACAGTCAGGTTTCTAGGCCTCCTCTTTGACCGTAGGTTATCCTGGAAACCTCACATTATCTCTCTGAAGACAACTTGTCACAGCCGGCTGAACCTTCTTAAAACCCTTGCTCATCTTTCATGGGGAGCTGATCGTTGAACTCTCCTTCGCCTACATTCCACCCTCATTTTATCGAAACTTGACTATGGTGACCAGATGTATTCAGCTGCCTCTCCTGCTACTCTGTCTAGCCTCAACTCTATTCATCACCAAGGATTACATTTATGCCTTGGTGCTTTTTGCTCTTCCCCTGTTGAGAGCCTCTATGCAGAAGCGAACGTTCCATCCTTATCCAATCGCCATGATGCCCATTGCCTTCGCTATTATGTACGCTCTCATGATCTCCGCAATCCTTCCATTTATAGAATGGTCACCGATATTAGTATTATTATTATTATTATTATAATCAAGGGGGAAGCGCTAAACCCGGAGGATTATACAGCGCCTGGGGGGGGGATGTGGAAGGCATTCAGGCTTAATTCGGGGAACTGGAGCACAGATCCAATTCCCTAAATCAAGAGCCCCTCACCAACATCAAGGAACCTTCCTTGAGGGGCCCGATATTAGTAGACATTCTTTATTTGTTCGCCGCCCGTTTGCTCTGTCCCTTCTCTCTTCGCCTACATTCGCTCTTGTCTTCTCTTCAATTTCCACCTTTCTATGTTCATGTAGCATCTCACTTTTCCCTACCCCCCTGGGAAGTTCCAGCTGTTCGAGTCTGTTCATTCTCACTCCCTTGCTCGAAAGCCCAACTGTCTACGGTAGCTTCCCGCTCTAATTTTCTTGACCACTTCTACTCTCATTCTCATGCCATTGCAGTGTACACAGATGGCTCTAAGTCTTCTGACGGCGTAGGATCCGCAGCAGTTTCCGGACAGCATCGTATGAGGGCATTTACTATCTTCAGCTAGTATCTTTACTGCTGAATTGTATGCCATTCTTGTAGCACTTATCCGTATTGCATCTATGCCTGTGTCATCATTTGTGGTTGTCTCAGACTCCCTTAGTGCTTTACAGGCTATACAGAAATTTGATACACCTCACCCCTTAGTCCTCCGTATCCAACTTTGGCTACGCCGCATCTCTACCAAGCATAAAGATATTGTTTTTTGTTGGGTCCCTGGTCATGTTGACGTACAGGACAATGAACAGGCAGACACTGCTGCGTGGTCAGCAGTACATGACCTACCAGTTTCATATAGAGGTGTTCCATTTACGGACTATTTTACTTCAATAGCTACCCACCTTCACACCCGTTGGCAACAACGTTGGTCTACTCTACTCGGTAAACTTCAATCTATTAAACCGAGTATAGGTTACTGGCTCACCAGTGCCGAGGATGGGAGACTACTCTCTCCTGACTCCGCATTGGCCATACTCATCTTACTCATGGATATCTCATGGAGAGGCGCCCTGCTCCTCTCTGTGGGAATTGTCAGGTTCCATTATCGGTCAGCCACATTCTGTTAGACTGCCCACTTTATCAACGAGCATGCAGAATTTACCTCCGTCGTCGTCTTCGCTCCGCTGCTCTCTCTTTACTTTCCCTTCTCACTGATGGACCCACCTTTCATCCGGACTCTCTCATTGGCTTTTTGACAACAACTGACTTGCTTCACAAACTCTGATGATACCTTCAGCCCTTTCTACCTCGATCTCTTGCTACCCTCTACCCTGCCCCGCTGTTTTCTGTAACTTACTGATCGCCCCTCCCCCCTTCTGCCGTCCAATACCCTCGCTTCCTTTCCTACCCTGCAGCGCTGTATAGCCCTTGTGGCTTAGCACTTCTTTATGATTATAATAATAATAATAATAAAGGATCATTCCACAACTGGTGACGTTGACCTCGCCCAGTGGTGGTGATGACCTCGCTCATGGTGACGTTGACCTCACGAAGCGGTGACGTTCACCTCATTCAGTGGTGACGTTCACCTCGCTTATTCCATGGGTGGAGTGGAAGGTGGGTTGGGCAGATGTTTTCGTTTGTGGGTTTGGTTTTGGGTTTAAGGGGGATCTGCCTAGTGTAGGCTGCTTGGCCTGCTGCAGTATTTTTCCTTTCTTGTGCTCTTATGAGCAAGAGGGATTGGATTTGAGCAGGCTTTTGGCTTCAGCTCCCTTGGTGCCCTGGTGATGGACCAAGTGCTTCAGCTCCCTCAGTGCCCTGGTGATGGACCAGGTGCTTTAGCTCCTTCAGTGCCCTGGTGATGAACCAAGTGCTTCAGTTCCCTCAGTACCATGGTGATGGACCAGGTGCTTCAGCTCCTTCAACGGCCTGGTGATGGACCAGGTGCTTCGGCTCATTCAGTGTGCTGGTGATGGACCAGGTGCTTTGGCTCCTTCAGTACCTTGGTGATGGACCATGTGCTTTGGCTCCTTCAGTGCTCTGGCGATGGACCAGGTGCTTCGGTGCATTCAGTACCCTGGTGATGGACCAGGTGCTTCAGCTCCTTTGGTGCTCTTGTGATGGACCAGGTGCTTCAGCTCCTTCAGTACCCACTTTAATAGTGCCCTGGTTATCAAAATTTATTCCATGGATGGAGCAGAAGGTGGGTTGGGCAGGTGTTTTTGTTTGTGGGTTTGGTTTTGGGTTTGAGGGGGACCTGACCAGTGTGGGCCAGTTGGCCTGCTGCAGGGTTACTTCTTTCTGTTATACTACAGCTTTATACATCATTAGTAAGGCCTCACCTAGATTACACAGCTCAGTTCT